>NW_024080603.1:4132769-4369217 GCF_014754425.2 Oryx dammah | reverse complement strand
TTGCAAATATAGTTTGAAAAACTTGTAAAGCCCTATCTTTAAAGGTTGTGAGGGGAGAAAACAAAGTATACATATTTAGCTAACCTCAGATTTAATAAATTAATCAATTATTCAGATCAAAAAAGAATAAGTTGATGACACAATTCAAACTCAAGTAGTTTTAATTAAGTAAACAGTCTATCATTTTGAAACCTTAGCAGCAAACATAATATACACACAGGTTAAACACATTCTTGCCACCTGTTAAATATAAATGCATATAGATAAATATATTTACATCCTTTAGTAAACTGTAAGAGCACAAAACTAGACAACAGATCTTCACCATATTCAACTCAGTTGATCTGAAAATAATATACTTTCCAACTTTCAACACATATACTGATTTCTTAATTCACTTTTAATAAATTTACACAATTCAACCTGTATTATTTCAGGGCTAAATACTAGTTGCATTAATTCATTAAACAGGGACATCATTATAAGGGGGCTTAGAAATTTGTTCTCAACTGGAAAATGAGAACTGAACATGATTTCATCACCTTAAACTGAATTGTTCCTTGGCATTCCCTAACGATAATATATGGCAGATCATTAACCATAAAGTACATTCTGGGACTCAAAGGACTTTGTCTTTGACAAAATCATATCATTCTCATTATCTTTGAAAATAAACACTTAGATTTCTTGTACACCCTTAGATCCTGTTTGAACATTCCATTCAATTTATTAGAATGTTTTATAAAAATGCTGCATCACAAATATAATACAGAATGAAGAAACAGTTAAATCTTATTAAAGCAATTATCAGTTTAACAGCATCAGTAAAAAAAAAAATAGTTTTATTCATGGCATAAAATCTAGCCATTTCCCAATTATTCTTTGAGCATTTTCAAGTTGGAAAATACATTATAAAAAACTGAAAGATGCTTCCAAGCTTACTCACTGTTTTTGACACTATAGAAATAAAAGAGAGATTAATACCACAGTTATAACCACTGGGACTCAAGAATCATCAAATGATAGGATTGAAAGCATTCAATGACTCATTTGTCTAGAATTTGTAAAATTACTTCTGTTTCCCAATAGAACCAAAACCACGACTCTTCTCTAAAGGAGTTTTCCAGTGTGTCAACACCTCTGCTCTCTTGGCTAGATGTTTGCTAGAAATTAGCAGGAACAGCTATTATCTTCTGGTGAAGATGTAGAACCAAGCTGCTTAACTCTTCCTGTCAGCTGGGTTGCCCTCTACTGACCGACTAAGGTAATAAAGCCAGCAGGTCAATGCAAATGTGTTTGACAAGTAACAGTTGACAGAAATGGAAATGAGAAAAGGCCTATCACTGCCACAAACAAACTGGACTCCCCTGAATATGCCCCCAAAGAATTTTTAGTAAATTGACTTTTAGAGTGGAGGGGGGGAAAAAAATCAGTAGAGTGCTAATTCTTCAAGTAAACAATTTCAGTTATTTTGAGAAGTAGTACAAAAGCAGCTTTATATCATCTTAGTCTCCTTTTCAATACCTTGAAGATACCTCTGAAGGAATAACTGTAGTAATCGGTATATACTAATGTCAATCTTTTATGATGATTTTTGTATTAATACAAATCACATTTTTGTAAGTCCATCTACTCTGTGGATATTTTAAATCAACATGGGTCACAGTAGATACATGCTGAACAGATCACAACCACAAGTCTCTTGCCACAAGATGAAAACTTTTCAGAGCAGTTTCCTTTGTGAAGATTCCTTTTAAGTTAGCAAGATCGTTTCCTCTGTAGTTCATCCCCATGCTTGAGATTTGCAGTAATGCAGGACCAGTTTACCATCACTGCCAAAACACTAGAAAAAGAAAAAAAATACGGTGAAAATTAAACTCAATTTCTGTTATCTTTAGATGAAACTAAGAAAGAATTGTTATGTGATAGTATCATAAATATCCTTGTACATGTACCTATAAAGGCTATCTCCTTCAACAGTTACAAGCTGCTGCTTGACAAATGCTAGTAATCATAAACGTTAAAGATGCTAAATAAAATAATTCTTACATAGTCTCCTTTTCAGTTTCCTGGAGGGAGATCTGGATCACTGATTATGCAAACAACGTGGAGGATACTCCCTGTAGGTAAACAAGGAGATCTCTCTTTCTGGTCACATTTCAGTCATCTTCTATTCGTATTACTCATTCCTTACTTTTTCAATCACTGCGTCATTTATTGAGACACAACTATGTTCTAGGGGTTAAGAGACACAACAAAGTAATCTCTTTTTTTGGATAGACAATTATGAACTTGTTGTTTAGTCGCTAAGTCATGTCAGACTTTTATGACCCCCTGTAGCCCACCAAGCTCCTCTGTCCATGGAATTTTCCAGGCAAGCATACTGGAGTGGGTTGCCATTTCCTTCTCTTAAATGACGTAAATTAATGATCACACTATACACAGATGAGCATATTCCATGAAGACAATAAAGCAGGAATGTTTTACCTCATAGAGGGTCCCAACTTCCTGGTCTGGGGAGGGGGCAAAGGACTGATTCACGTAAATAAACTGCAAGAAAGAAGAACATTTATAGTGATTCATTTTTTAAGGTATTCAGATTAATCTGCATATTTCCGGTTCCCAGTCAGCTACCTCAAATTCTTTGTCTTCAAAAGTGAACAGTGTCCCTAAACTCCTTCTTTCTAATTCTCATAAATTAGTAATTAATAAGATCTTTCGGAACAGTATTTTTTTCCCTTGGAAGAGTAACAGAGTTTTTGTTTTCAGCTTTTTATAACTAAGAAACTTTTGTTTTCACCAATAGCTTTTACTTATTCAAGAAATTTCATTTGTAAAAAATACCAATACTCTCATTTATTCTTACACACACAGCCCCAAATCAAAACATGTAATTGTGTGCTGTGTGCTCAGCTGTGTCCGATTCTTTGAGACCCCATGGGCTGTAGCCCGCCAGGTTCCCTGCCCATGCAATTTTTCACACAAGAATACTGGAGTGAGTTGCCATTTTCTACTCCAACGGATCTTCCCGACCCAGGGCTCGAACCTGTGTATTTTGTGTCTCCTGCACCGGTAGGTGGATTCTTAACCAATGCATCACCTAAAGTCACTTGCAGCCAAATGACACAGAAAAAAAATGTAACAAAATTGAAACCCAATATCCTTTCAATCTTGTTCCTTAAAGGATTCACTGTTAAATGTTGCAGTCTAGTCTGTTTCTACTAAAACATTTTAGTACTTAAATTCCTGAAGATACTGAAGCAAAAGATCACAGTGTCTAAGTGACTTTTCATAATTTCCTTTTTAGAAAACAAAACACTGAAGGTTAACACAATTTTCCTTTGTCTACATTAAATTCTAAGACTAAAATTTCCTGGGTTTCACATATGAGCATATTCTATGAAGAAATATGAAAGAAATATGCTCATAGTATATGGCTTTAGAGAAAATCTGTGGTTTCAGTTTGTTTTACTGGGAAACAAATAATTTCACAAATTCCATACAAATGAGTCATCTAACTCTTTTCAATCCTATCATTTAATGACAGCTTGAGTCCCAGTGGTTATAACTGTGGTATTCATCTTTTAGTCCTTAAATATATATATATATATACACACACACACACACATAAATAGTTGGTTACTAGATACTATTTGGGATACCAGCTAGAATAAATAAATAAATAAATACATTTCTCCTTCTGTGTTGTAACAGTACTTCTTAAGTAAGGAAGAGAGGGCTTCCTGGGTAGCTCAGCTGGTTAAGATTTGCCTGCAGTGAGACCCCAGCTTGATTTCTGGGTCAGGAATTTCCCTGGAGAAGGGATAGGCTACCCACTCCGGTATTCTTGGGCTTCCCTCATGGCTCAAAAGGTAAAGAATCCAAGCGCAATGGGTTTGACCTCTGGGTTGGGAATATCCCCTGGAGGAGGGCATGGCAACCCGCTCCAGTGTTCTTGCCTGGAGAATCCCCATGGACATAGGAACCTGGCGGGCTACAGTCCTGGCAGAGTCAGACTCGACTGAGTGACTAAGTACAAGTAAGAGGAAGGGTTCTACTGAGATCCAGGTTTGAATTCTGGCTCTAAATCCAAGTAACTTTTTTCAAATTGTGTGCTTGTTTGTAAATATGGAAACTAACAGGACCTATACTTCTTGAAGCTGCTGGGAACAATAAAATGAGATTGTACACATCAAGTATAAATGCTTGGTAGATGTATTCAATAGACTAGTAATTACATTTATTTAACTATTTAAAATAATTCATTAAATATCAATTCACTATTAAGGCTGAATAAAGTTCTAACATAATTTCAGAAATCAGTGTGCATTTTAACATAAATTTCCTATGATCGAGACATAATAATTTGTTTAGTTCCTGACAGTTCAACTATGAGTGAACACAGATTTTATTACTTCTTGGTACACTTTAAATTAGGAAAAGGACTCTGGGTGACAATTTAGTCTATTTCAGTAGACAAACTGTTAAGTGTCTATTATGTGCTAGGAAATGCATAAGGTGTGGAACAAAAGTGAGGATTAACGTGATTCCTACCTTCCATAAGCAAACATACTCAGATAAGAATATATACTTGGGAAAGATGCAACCGAGAAGGTGTGTGGCATTAGTTTAGCCTAGCCGTTTGGTTAGGAAAGACTTTCTCGAAGAAAAGAGTTGAGGACCAAATTTGGACTTAACTAGGTGGAGAGAGTAATAATTAGGACTCTGTAGGCAAAAGCAACAAAAGATGTCGTGAGTGTCGAAGGGACAGTAGAGCAGATACAGTAGAGAACTGTAAGAAACCTATGTAACTCTGTAGCAGGAGTTAGCAACTGAAAGTGACTTTAATATAAAAAGCAATTAAGCTAGTTTGTATGGGGGATACATGGAGGTAATTTCAAAATGCAATCTTTAACTAAATGCTAGAATGTGGGAGGATAAAATTTTAAAGACTAATGATTTGAGTCATGTCTCTTTAGTTGTTTTGGTTGTTATAACCTCTCGATTAGATTATGTAGGAAGAGTTCAAGGAACAGCATACTCTTGAGTTCTTGCACACTGCTAATAGTTGCTGCCTTAAAAGCCAGTTCTGCATTAACAGTATATAAAATCCATTATCTCAACACTTTCTTTGTATCTCTGCTAGGCAAATTTGGAGGTAACCTAATATCCTAAGCCATGACCTTTTCCCCCTAGATGTCCAAAGGATTTTTCTTTTTATTTCACGTCCAGTCACCTTACTAGAATGTAGTCTTGGTGATGGTTGCACTGGGTTGGTATTCTCAGGATTTTGGTAAGTTTTTTCAATATGTAGTTTCAAATCTTTTTAGAAGAAATTTCTCTTGAATTATAGTGCTAAGTATTTGTCTCGTTCTTTTGCTTTGGTTTTCTTCTTCAGGGACTCCTGTTACCTATATGTTTACTCTCTTTTGTTCTTACTCAGTATTCACTGTCTTCTCATTCTGCTCTTCATCGTGGTGCACAGAACTCTCTAGTTTTGGTGCGCACGCTCAGTAGTTGCATCACAACCTCAGCTGCTCCATGGCATGTAGGACCCTAGGTCCCCAACAAGGGATCTAAACCATGTTCCCTGCATTGCAAGGCAGATTTTTAACTGCTGGACCACCCGGGAAGTCCCTCAAATTCTTTCAACATTTCATTCCACCTCTCCCCAAGACACATCGCAGGGCCTGAGCAACCAACCACTCCAGGCTGAACTTTTTTTAAGTAAAAAAAAAAACTTTAAAAATACAATTCTTAAGGGTTACTTTCTATATACAGTTATTACAAAATATAGGCTATGTGCCCCGTGTGTACAATACATCCTTCATCCTATCTTGTATCCAACAGTCTTACATCCCACTTCTCCAGCCCTATATTGTACCCTACTCCCAACACTGGAAACCATTAGTTTGTTCTCTGTATCTGTTAAGTCTCCTCCTTGTTTGTTATATTCACTGTTTTTTTGTATTTTTGGTTTCCATGAATAGGTGATATCTCTGACTTATTTCACTTAGCATAATGCTTTTCAAGTCCATCCATGTTGCTGCAAATGGCAAATTTTCTTTCTTTCTAATGGCTCAGTAGTAGTCCATTCAGTTATTTGTAAAGCTTCCTCAGACAATTTTGCCTTCTTTCTTTTTCTTTGGGATGGTTTTGTTTGCTGCCTATATGCAGGTCAGGAAGCAACAGTTAGAACTGGACAAGGAACAACAGACTGGTTCCAAATAGGAAAAGGAGTATGTCAAGGCTGTATATTGTCACCCTGCTTATTTAATTTATATGCAGAGTACATCATGAGAAACGCTGGGCTGGAAGAAGCACAAGCTGGAATCAAGATTGCCAGGAGAAATATCAATAACCTCAGATAGGCAGATGACACCACCCTTATGGCAGAAAGTGAAGAGAAACTAAAAAGCCTCTTGATGAAAGTGCAAGAGGAGAGTGAAAAAGTTGGCTTGAAGCTCAACATTTAGAAAACGAAGATCATGGCATCCAATCCCATCACTTCATGGGAAATAGACGGGGAAACAGTAGAAACAGTGTCAGACTTTATTTTTGGGGGCTCCAAAATCACTGCAGATGGTGACTGCAGCCATGAAATTAAAAGATGCTTACTCCTTGGAAGGAAAGTTATGACCAACCTAGACAGCATATTCAAAAGCAGAGACATTACTTTGCCAACAAAGGTCCATATAGTCAAGGCTATGGTTTTTCCAGTAGTCATGTATGGATGCGAGAGTTGGACTGTGAAGAAAGCTGAGAGCCAAAGAATTGATGCTTTTGAACTGTGGTGTTGGAGAAGACTCTTGAGAGTCCCTTGGACTGCAAGGAGATCCAACCAGTCCATCCTAAAGCAGATCAGTCCTGGGTGTTCATTGGAAGGACTGATGCTGAAGCTGAAACTCCAAATCTTTGGCCACCTGATGTGAAGAGCTGAGTCATTTGGAAAGACCCTGATGCTGGGAAAGATTGAGGGCAGGAGGAGAAGGGGACGACAGAAGAAGAGACGGTTGGATGGCATCACCGACTCGATAGACATGAGTTTGCATGAACTCCGGGAGACGGTGATGGACAGGGATGCCTGGCGTGCTGCGATTTATGGTGTCGCAAGGAGTCGGACATGACTGAACTGAACTGAACTGAATACAATATTATGGACCTCCATCCATAGTTCTTCAGGCACTATTTACTAGATCTAATCCCTTGAATCTATTCATCACTTCCACTGTATATTCACAGGGGATTTAGTCATACCTGGCTGGCCTACTGGTTTTCCCTGCTTCCTTTAGGTTAAGCCTGAATTTTGCTAGAAGCTGATGATCTGAGCTACAGTCACTTCAGGTCTTCTTTTTGCTGACTGTATACACCTTTTCCATGTTTGGCAAGGACTGATGCTGAAGCTCCAATACTTTGGCCACCTGATGTGAACAGCTGACTCATCAGACCCTGACGCTGGTAAAGAGTGAAGGCAGAAGAAGAGGACAACAGAGGATGAGACGGTTGGATGGCATTACTGATGCAATGGACATGAACTTGGGAAAACTCAGGGAGACGGTGAGGGACAGAGAAGCCTGGCGTGTTGCAGTCCATGGGGTTGTGAAGAGTTGGACACAACTTGGTGACTGAACAAGTATTCCATTGTGCTGTGTGTGTGTGTACACATCTTCTATCCACTTATCTATTGATTGGTTGCTTGCATTTCTTGGCAGCACATCTGCTAGTAAGACACAGATCCTGAAGTTGTTGGGAATTTCTACCACCTTGAATCTTAGCGTTCACGAGGATACTGTCATCTGAGTCTTAAGTATACTGACTATGGGGATTTGGTTTTACTTTCTAGTCGACTGTTTTAGTGGGAATTCATGCCTTCTGACACTACTGCTATCTTCCCAGAATCGCCAGTATTACTTTTTCTTTTGACATTTATTTTGCTAAAATAATGTAGGGTCCAGATGGTGACTGCAGGCATGAAATTAAAAGACATTTACTCCTTTGAAGAAAAGCTATGACAAACCTAGACAGCATATTAAAAAAGCAAGACATCACTTTGCCAACAAAGGTCCGTATAGTCAAAGCTATAGTTTTTCCAGTAGTCATGAATGGATGTGAGAGTTGGACCATAAAGAATGCTGAGAGCCAAAAGATTTGATGCTTTCAAACTGTGGTGTTAGAGAAGACGCTTGAGAGTCTCTTGGACTGCAAGGAAATCCAACCAGTCCACCCTAAAGGAAATCAACCCTGAATATTCACTGGAACGACTGATACTGAAGCTGAAGCTCCAATATTTTGGCCACTTGATGTGAACAGCCGACTTATTGGAAAAGATCCTGATGCTGGGAAAGACTGAGGGCAGCAAAACGGGGCGACAGAGGATGAGATGGTTGGATGGTGCCACTGACTCAGTGGATATGAGTTTGAACAAACTCCAAGAGATAGTAAGGGACAGGGAAGCCTGGCGTCCTGCAGTCCATGGGGTTGCAAATAGTAAGAGATAACAGCAACTGAACGACAGCAGCAGCTCCGTGAAGCTAGAAGACGTTAGTTCTAGTTTAACCTAGACAAGTGATACAAAGATGACTTTTATGCTTTCTATTGCTTAACAGGGAAGAGATAGTCATATTCACTACAGAAGCTTAAAACTGGACCTTATGAAATTGCTGGGGGTTTTTTGGTCCAAACGATTCACAGATGAAAATTTTACATGGTTCAACCAAATACATGTTGACATCAACGAAGTCCTTTCAGATTACTGAATATAGGCAATACAAAATGCAACCAAGTCCTTTCAGATTGCTGAATATAGGCAATACAAACTGTCAAAATTCTAACAATAACATAGAACAAACCACTGTCTCGTCTTTTCTTCCATCTACAAATTTCTAAAAGTAATGCTTGAATTACTTGGTTCTCCTCTAGTTACCGCCAACTCTTCATGCTCTACCCTTAGTAATCTCTTAAGTGTATGTCCTTATCCCCCAACTATTCCATTTAGACTTGGCCTCTAGGCAAGGTCCTGTGTTCCCCAGGTTTTAGCTACCATATGCAAGCGGATGACACTATAATCTTCTTGCCCATCTCTGAAATTTAATCAAATTCTTTATGGCACTCTTTAGAAAACATGATTTTCTCATTCCAAGTAATCACAAATGGAGATCCTGTAAAACTCAAAAATCTCCAACACTTTCCCCTTGCAACTTGCTTTGGAGGAATCCCTGGCTTTATGCTATCCTTATCTCGAGTAACTTGTAGTGATCAACCTATCTTGCACTTAACTTCTGTACTCATGACATGACACTTCCGTGAAAACCAATTACCACCAAAATCTTAGATCAGAGTAGTTTCTTCTTCTACATTGACCAAAAAGAGATAAATTCCAACAAACCTCACTTAATAATCACTTCATTCATTTTACCAGTTCTCATTCCTGTGTTCACAGCAACTACATCCCTTCCCAATCCATATACATAATTGTATTCAAAAAAGTTAATGATTCTTCAATTATCTATCCACCTGTACATTATGTGTTAACACAGACCAAGATTGTGATCTGAAAATAAAGGCATTTTATTGTGACAAAAAAAGTCAAATCCATGTAGACATTTAAGTTTCTGTGGTCAAATACCAAATTCAAAACCGCTGGCATTTAAAATTTTAATCCTAACAATCTGGCATGAAATGCTTAACATGTACCATAGTATGAAATGAATACAGCTGACCCTTAGAAACAAGGGGGTTGGGATGCCAACCCTCTGAGCAGTCAAAAACCTAGGTATAGAAGGCGGATTCAACCAACTGTTGGTTGTGTAGTGGTACACTATGTATTATGGATTTCTGCAGTTCAAACTCATGTTGTTCAAGGGCTGTGTATAAGCAGATATCTGCAGTTCAAACTCATGAAGGAAGGATTGTGCATCTCTTAGTTCTTCCAGCGCATGGCAAAGGAACACGGCTTACCTTGAGAAGAACGGGAAGAATGCAATATTGACACCAGAACAAAGAGAACTCCAGAACTTTCTGTACCAATATTCTAGGATAGATCTTTCTGCATGGGCATTCAGTGACTTTTTGAGGAAAACCAATATAGTAGGCTAAAAAAATTCATTTCGTTTCAGGGTTCACCAGAGAATCCTTCAATAAAGCACAGAAGTTCCACTAACAAAAGAAATAAAAGGACATTACTGAGGTAACATATGTGGCTCCATATGTATTTCTATACAAAAGTTATTCGTTGTCGCCTAGGAACTAGTTCCCCCTCTGAATCCTGGGCTCTGAATGCTCCCTCAGGTTCACCCAATTGTGATGAAAAACATTTGGAGAAAAAAATTCCAGAAAGTTCCCAAAAGCCACACTTTAATTTGTTGGGTACTGCTAACTATTTACATAGTATAAGGTAGCATAAGGGATCTAAAAGTGATTTAAAGTATATGGGAGAACATGTACAGATTATACGCAAATATGTCATTTTATATAAGGAACCTGAGCATCTACAGAAGATGGTCCTGGAATCAATCCCCGGCGCCCCGCCCCCCCCCCCCCCGATACTGAGAGATGAATGCTCTGTGAATTTCTGTAGGGAAATGACCATCATTGGTTTCATACCAACTGTTCTGAAGCCACAAGTTTAAGGAACTTTTTGATGAAGTCAATGAGTCCTTGGATGGTTCGGGTTCGCTCTACAGCCCATTTCTTTGTTTTCATTATAGGAGTGTCTCCCACAGCCTTTAGCAGAATGTCAACTGTAAAGGGAAAAAAAAAAAAACAAAACAGTTGACCCTGGTCAAAACAGAACTCAGGGCATCAATGTCTATACAGTCGAAAATCCACCTATAACTTATGCATCCACAGATTCAACCTACAATGGATTATCTATTCTTCTGGTAGGTATTTATTGAAAATAATCCATGTATAAGTAGACTTGCTGCTCAGTTGCCAAGTCGTCTGACTCTTTGCAAGTCCATGGACCCACTAGACTCCTCTGTCCACGGGATTTTCCAGGCAAGGATACTAGAGTGGGTTGCCATTTCCTCACCCAGAGATCTTTCCGACCCAGGGATTGAACCAGCATCTCCTGCATGGTCTTTACCACTGAGCCACATGTGAAGATATAAACAGACCTGCTTAGTTCAAACTCATGCTGTTCAACGGTCAACTATACTGACCAATATGCTGACACGCCTAAAGAGCAATATAAAAGGCATTAGAAAGCTTAAACCTTCAATCAATACACAGTTTATGTACTCATGATCCTGGAGGCATGCCTGAGATTAAAAATACAAGATATGAACAGATTCATTTAGAAGAATTTCACTTTCATTGAAACATTTATTTTTAATTACAAAAAGGTAAATCTAAATTTCCAAAAAGATATTTAGAGGGGATTGGTTAAATAGAAGCTATGATAGAAGTTATACACTAAAGATAAAGAACACACACTCTGAGCTCCCTGAGTTCAAAGTCTTGGCTCTGCCACTTGCCAGGTATGTATACATGTATTTAGGTAAGCCCTTTAATCTCTCCATACTACAGTTTCTCCACTTGTAAAATGAGGATAATAGCAGAAACCTGGTAAGACTGTTATAAAGACTAAATGATTATGTATAGAGTGTTTATTTACAGCAGTATCATATAACTCACTCATTAAACTGTAAGATAATTAAGCTGCCATTAAAGGTAAGTATTATAAAAGCATATTTCATAGTATGAAAAAGTTATCAAAAAGTATTACATATAAAACAGCATAATTACATATAAAACTAAATATGATTTCAATTTCATTAAAACCATCACAGGCACATATTCATGTTATTCTCCAAAATAGTATTTCCTAGTAGGAGTATTATAGGTGATTATTACCTGATATTATTTGTGCTTTTTGTAATTACCAAGTTTCCTACAATAAACTTTTTAATGAAGGAAAACAAACAAATTATTAAAAAGAAAATATATCAAATAGGGCCAAAAAGGTTTCAGAGAAATCAAATGTTTCAGTAATTCAAAATAGAAAGATGCAAATAGAAAGACTATGAATTTGTCTCCAGAATTTGTCTCATTTAACAAAAAAATTAGTTTTTTTTTTAACAATGAGGTGGAAGAATGGATTAGTTCTGACAAAATAGTGGAAATCACTGCTGCCAAACAGAAAAAAGAATGAAAAGAAATGAGGATAGTTTAAGAGACTTCTGGGACAACATTAAAGGTATAATATTCACATTATACCCTAGAAGGGGAAAGAGAGAGAGAGAAAGAGAGAGCGCCTGAGAAAATATCCGAAGAGATATTAGCTGAAAATTTCCCTAAACTAGGGAAGCAAACAGTCTAGGAAATGAAGAAAGCTCCATACAGGATTACATTACAGAGAAATATACAACAACACATTGTAATCAAAATGACAAAAATTGAAGATAAATAGAAAATACTTGTATGTATAAAACATACAAGGGAACTTCCATAAAGCTATTAGCTGATTTTTTAACAAAAACTCTTCAGGTCAGAAGGGAGTGGCATGACATACTTAAAGTGATGACAGAAAAACTTACAACCAGGAACACACTACCCAGCAAGGCTCTCATTCAGATATGATGAGGAAATAAAAAACTTTAAAGATTTAAAAAAAAAAAGCTGGAAGAACTCAGTACCACCAGCGTTACAAAAAATGCTAAAGAAATTTTTACAGCTGGAAAAGAAAAGGCCACAACTAGAAATAAGAAAATTATGATACAGACAAGCTCACTGGTAAAGGCAAACATGCAATAAAGGCAGGAAATCATTTGTACACAAAGCTAGCAGGGAAATTTAAAGACAAAAATAGTAAAATCATCTGTATCCATAATAGGCAGTTTAAACGATACACAAAACAGTAACTCTGAAAAGAGGAAAGTATAACTGCAAAGTATCTAAAGTGCATTTAAGATGAAGAGATCAGCAACTTAAAACAAGTACCTATACATACAGGCTCCTACATAAACACCTCAAGGTAACTGCAAAACAGAAATCTATTAACAGACATTCGTACAAAAAAAGAGGAATCCAAACTTAACACTAAAGATACTCATCAAATCACAAGAGAATGAATGAAGGCAAACAAAAAGACCTACAATGATGAACCCAAAATAATTAATAAAATGGCACTCACTTCAGGTCAGTCGCTCAGTCGTGTCCTACTCTGCGACCCCATGAATCGCAGCATGCCAGGCCTCCCTGTCCATCACCAACTCCCAGAGTTCACTCACTCTCCTTGCAGTCCAAGGGACTCTCAAGAGTCTTCTCCAACACCACAGTTCAAAAGCATCAATTCTTTGGCTCTCAGCTTTCTTCACAGTCCAACTCTCACATCCATACATGACCACTGGAAAAACCATACCCTTGACTAGACGGACCTTTGTTGGCAAAGTAATGTCTCTGCTTTTGAATATGCTATCTAGGTTGGTCCTAACTTTCCTTCCAAGGAGTAAGCGTCTTTTAATTTCATGGCAATAGGAACATAGATATCAATAATTACTTTAAGAGAAAACAGACTAAATGCTCCAACCAAAAAAGACTGGCTAAACGGATACAAAAACAAAATCTGTATAGTTGCCAGGGAAACCCTTCAGATCTAAACATACATATAGACAGAAAGTGTGGGGAATGGAAAAAGGTATTCCACACAAATGGAAATCAAATGAAAGCCAAAGTTGCAACAGTTGTATCAGACAATATACACTAAAGACTGTTACAAGAGACAAAGAAAGACGCTACAAAATAATGAAAGGATCACTCCAAGAAGATATAACATAACAATTGTAAATATATATGCACCTCAGAGAAACACCTCAACATATAAGGCAAATGTTAACAGATATAAAAGGAGTAAATGACAGTAACACAGCAATAGTTGGCAACTTTTAATACCCCACTTACATTAAGGGACAGATTATCCAGACAGAAAAATCAATAAGGAAATATAGGTCTTAAATGACACATTAAACTGGATCGACTCAACTGATATTTATAGAGCGTTCCATTCAAAAGCACCAGAATACACATTCTTCTCAAATTCACGGGGAACATTCTTTAGGATAGATCACATGCTGTGCCACAAAGCCAGCTTTGGTAAACTGAGGAAAACTGAATTCATACCAAGCATCTTTTCTGACCACAACAATACAAGGCTAGAAATCAACTACTGGAAAAAAACTGCAAAAAACACAAACACATGGAAGCTAAACAATCAATGCATCACTGAGGAAATCAAAGAGGAAATAAAAAATACCTAGAGACAAATGAAAACGAACGATGATCCAAAACCTATGAAACACAGCAAAAGCAGTTCTAAAAGGAAAGTTGACAGTGATACAGATTTACTTTGGGAACAAGAAAAATCTCAAACAACCTTACCTTACAGCTACAGCAACTGGAGAAAGAACAACAAACAAAATCCAAAGTTAGTAGGAGGAAAGAAAAAATAAAGACCAGAGCAGAAGTCAATGAAATAAAGACAAAGATCACGTAAACTGAAAGCTGGTTCTTTGAAAAGATAAACAAACTTGATAAACCTTTAGTCAGACTCATCAAGGAAAAAAGGAAGAGGGCCCAAATCAATAAAATCAGAAATGAAAAAGAAGTTACAATAGACACCACAGAAATACAAAGGATCATAAGAGACTACTCTGAGCAACTATATGCCAACAAAATGGCCAACTGAGAAGAAATTGAAAAATTTTAAGAAAGGTAGAATCTTCCAAGACTGAACCAGGAAGAAATACAAAATATGAACAGATCAATCAATTACCAGTACTAAAACTGAATCAGGAATTCGAAAACTGCCAATAAACTAAAGTCCAGGACCAGACGGCTTCACAGGTGAATTCTACCAAATATTTACAAGATTTAATGCTTATTCTTCTAAAACTATTCCCAAAAATTGCAGGGACTTGTTCTATGAGGTCACCCTGTTGGAAAACCAGAAAAAGGTATCACAAAAAAAGAAAATTACAGGCCAGTATCACTGGTGAACAGGGCTTCCCTTGTAGCTCAGTTGGTAAAGAATTTGCCTGCAGTGCAGGAGACCCAGGTTTGATCCCTGGGTTGGGACGATCCCCTGGAGCAGGAAATGGTAACCCACTCCAGTATCCTTGCTGGAAAATCTCATGGCCAGAGGAACCTGGTGGACTGCAGTCCATGGAGTCGCAGAGAGTCGGGCATGACTGAGCGACTAACACACATCACTGGTGAACACAGATGCCAAAATCCTCAACAAAATAATAGCAAATTAATTCCAACAATACATTAAAAGGACAATACACCATGATCAAGTGGGTTTTATCCCAGGGGTATGATGAGTTTTCAACATCTGCAAATCAATCAGTGATACTAAGCTAATAATGAATTCCCTTAAGTTGCTGGATACAAAATTAGTGTACAGTAATCTGCTGTATTTCCACAGACTAACAACAAGATATCAGAAAGAGAAATTAGGGAAACAATCTCATTTACCATCGCATGAAAAACAATCAAATAGCTAGGAATTAATCTAAATAAGGAGGCAAAAACATTGTATTCCAAAAACTGTAAGACACTGATGAAAGAAACCAAAGACAACAACACAAAAGAACGATAACGATACACTGTGTTCTTGGCTTGGATGAATCAGTATAGTTAAAATGACTACACCACCCAAGACAATCTGAAGTGAAGTGAAGTCACTCAGTCGTATCCGACTCTTTGCTACCCCATGGACTGTAGCCTACCAAGCTCCTCCGTCCATGCAAGTACTCCAGGCAAGAATACTGGAGTGGGTTGCCATTTCCTTCTCCAGGGGATCTTCCCGACCCAGGGATCAAACCCTGGGTCTCCTGCATTGCAGGCAGACGCTTTACCGTCTGAGCCACCAGAGAATCCCAAGACAACCTACAGATTCAATTTAATTCCTATCAAATGACCAATGGCATTTTTCACAGAACTAAAACAAGTATTTTAACAGCCTTGAGAAAGAATAGAGCTGGAGGAATCCCACTCCTTGCCTTTAGACTATACTGCAATGCTTCAGTCATCAAAACAATACAGTACTGACACAAAAACAGACACACAGATCAATAAAACAGGAGAGAAAGCCGAGAAATGAAACCACACACTTACGGTCAAGTAATCTACTACAAAGGAGGTGCCTTAAAAAACCAAAAATAGTTACCATAAAACTCTGCAATCCCACTCCTGGGCATGTGTCTGGAGAAAACCATAACACACCCAAATGTTCATAGCAGCACTATTAAAATAGCCAAGATATGGAAGAAACCTAAGTATTCACCAACAGATAAATGGGAAAAAATACGTGGAGTATCACTCAGCAAAAAAACAGAACAAAATAATGCCACTTGCAGCAACATGGATGGATCTAGAGATCATATTAAGTCAGAGAAAGATAATTATCATATGATACAACTTATATGTGGAATCTAAAAAAATGATACAAATGAACCTATTTACAAAATAGAAACAGAGTCACAAACATAAAAAACAAATTTATAGTTACCAAAGGGGAGAGGTGAAAAAAGGAAATGGCTACCCACTCCAGTGTTCTTGCCTAGAGAATCCCAGGGACAGAGCAGCAAAGGGGAGAGGAATATGTTAGGAGTTTGGGATTAATATATACTGCTGCTGCTGCTAAGTCGCTTCAGTCGTGTCCGACTCTGTGCGACCCCATAGATGGCAACCTACCAGGCTCCCCTGTCCCTGGGATTCTCCAGGCGAGAACACTGGAGTGGGTTGCCATTTCCTTCTCCAATGCATGAAAGTGAAAAGTGAAAGTGAAGTCGCTCAGTCATGTCCAACCCTCAGCGAGCCCATGGACTGCAGCCTATCAGGCTCCTCCGTCCATGGGATTTTCCAGGCAAGAGTACTGGAGTACTAGATATAAAACAGGTGAACAGGACTATACTCGATTATCTTGCGATAATGTACAATGGAAAAAAATATGACAAAGAATCTATACATATACGTATAGCTGACCTGGGGCTTCCCAGGTGGTGCAGAAGTAGAGAGTCCACATGGCAATGCAGGAGATAAGAGACCTGGGTTGGATCCGAGGGTCAGGAAGATCTGGAGTAGGAAATAGCAACCCACCTCAGTATTCTCACCTGGAAAAATCCCATGGACAGAGAAGCCTGGTGGCCTACAGTCTATAGGGTTACAGAGTTGGACATGATTGAGCAATACACACATGTAACGGAATCACTTTGCTGGACACTTGGAACTAACACAACACTGTAAATTAACTATGCGCATGCTTGCTAGGCTGATTCAGTCATGTCTGACTCTCTGCAACCCTACACACCGTAGCCCTCCAGCCTCCTCTGTCCATGGGATTCTCCAGGCAAGAGTACTGGCGTGGTTTGCCAAGCCCTCCTCCAGGGGATCTTCCTGACCCAGGGATCAAACTCGAGTCTCTTAAGTCTCCTGCATTGGCAGGCAGGTTCTTTACCCAGAGCACCACCTGAGAAGCCCAAATTAACTATACTTCGATTTAAAAAAAAATTAAAAACTAAATCAAAAGAAAGACTGAAAGCAGAAGTGTTCTGCTGCTCCCTAAAGTCAACTCTATTCTATTACATCCTTCTTGTCCCATTCCTAGGTATTAAAAAATTGGGTCACTATCAGGTTACTGAGATCAATTTATTCTAGTTTATCCCTGGAATGAAGCCATCTGGAACCCATAATGCACTGTTTATCTTTCTACTAAAGTTTATCTTCCTTCTTCCACTTGGTAATTCTAATCTCAGTTATCCAAGGAAAAAAGATGAACTGGGAGATAACTAAGGGGATTTCCATTAACTGATCTTCCACAGCCTGGTCCCTGTTCCCTAAATTCCCTGGGGCTATCAATCAGTCAGCTGCAACTGCTCATTCCAAGAATGTGAAGCAGACAATAGTAAGCTGTATTACTGACAGAAGGCAAGGGCAAGAAGCTACAGAGGAAAAATATTTATAATTAAAGCCATACATTAAAAAAAATTATAAAAGGTAAGTTGCTTGTAGTTCTCAACCATAGCTACACATAAGACTCAACTGGGAGAACATTTACACAAATACAGATGCCTACATCAATTAAATCAGCGTCTTCTGGAAATAGGGCCTTGGCACTGGTAGTTCAAAAGCTCCCTCAGATGATCCTAAAGGGCCGCAAGAACTAACAACCTGGGTCTGCTTCAATAAGCTCTAGATTAAACCAAATGTGGAATATATGAAATATTTAAGCTTTTTTCTATCAAAAAAGGTCCTCAAAAAAGGATAATTTCAGGGTAGAAATTCAATAGCTAGAAAGTAAATGTGACATCAGAGAAGCTAACTCAAATATTCACAGGAGCCAGAAGATGAAAATTTGAGTTTAAAAGGATGGTTAAAAATCATAAATTGAGCAGACCCAAGAAAACAGACCGAATCTAGGCTGTGAGCAGTTAATTTTTAGCCACAGTTCTCACAGCGATCTCCAAGGTCAAGTACGTAGTAAACTGCTGACTGAGACCGCTAGATATTAAGACAAACCCTTTCAAAGTCTGTTTTGGCTTACAGTCAATTGGAAGGAGAAAAAAGGGAACAACACAACTATATATAAAACAGATAACCAATAGGGACCTACTGTATAGCACAAGGCATGCTACTCAATACTCTGTAATCGCCAACATGGGAAATGAATCTTAAAGAGTAGATATATGTATAACTGATTCACTTCACTGTACAGCTGAAACTAACACAACGACTCCAAAAAAATAAGAGGATCTGTAAAACTCAAGGGATTCATCTAGGACATTTTAGTGGTTATCCACAGAAATAATTACAGGGTTTTGTTCCTCTACTGGGGCATCAGCTGGAAATGACAGAAAAGACTTCCCTCAAATGTAGAGTCGGTCTGACTTAAAAGAGGGACAATGCTGGGCCAGACCATTATACTCCACAAGCAGCAGCAAATGAAGCTGGATGAAAGGACTAGAGATCAGTAAGCACAAAATGCTACACCTATACTTTAAGACTCGGGACAGAAAATGATTTCCTGCTTTTCTCATAGGCAACTCTACACAGAGTGCTCCACTTAGCAATTGCTGCATTTTACAAAGGAATCTCTGTATTTCACAATGGCGAACGAATTCTCAAGCAATAAAGGGTTGAGGACAGCCAGTTCAAGCAATGAAATGATTTGTAACGAATGTTCGTTACAAAGATTCCAAAATGGTGTTGCCTTTTTTTTTTTTAAGGCGATGCTATTGTTTTCGGTTTTCCCTTAGCAGTGTTCAAAACCCGTCGTTTGGTCCAAGATGAGCTCACACGATTTGGTATAAAAAAACCGGTGACCTAGTTGGAAGGTGTGGATTCTGCTTCAGATCTGCTACAGACTATCCTTACCACCTAGATGGTTGGATGGCATCACCGACTCAACGGACATGAGTTTGAGCAGACTCCGGGAGATGGTGAAGGTCAGGAAAGCCTGCAGTCCATGGGGTCGAAACGACTGAGCGACTGAACAACAATCCGTATCAGCTAAAGTCACTATTCAAATAATTAGATCTCGCATTAAGCACTCGGAGCTACCAAGATCCCACAATGCTCCCACCTTCACAGAGCTCGCAGTGTGGCTATTTCGGAAGATTAGAGTACACGGTTTTAAAAACCAGGGCCACATCGCTAGGTAAAACACAGTTAAAAAACAGCGCCTCTGGGGATAGCTTTTCTTTCGAGGCACTCAACTCAAACGTCTTGAAAGCCGGAAAGTATACTTCCTTTCTCCTGACTGCTCAAGAACCTCGTCTGGAACCGGCCCTACCCTACTTTTGCCGCCATCCCTTTTCGAACAACAACCTCAACCTCCCGCCTCTGCCCAGAGAGACAGTGCTCTGAAAATTACTTTTTTTCTTGGTGTCACCGACAGGTTCCTCTGTTCCCGGAGAGACTGCAGCAGAAGAAGGGGGCTCCGGAGTGGCTGTTTCTGGGGAGACCTCGGTAGGCACTTCAGCTTCGGGAGCAGTAGAGGGAGGGAGCTGCAGCGCAGACTCTTGCTCCTCAGCCATCTTGCTTCGAGGGAAGGGAGGGCGGAAGCGGTGGCTCAGCGAGTGCAGTGGGCGGGCCTTGCGCCAAAGCGCATCTCTAGAGAGGCGCCGGGATAGGGGCGGGGGAGAACCCAACCCAACCCTGACTCGGAATCGCAGGTTGGTCCCCTGCGTCGAATCTGTTGTAGTCCCCAGACCGCTGACAGAGCAACTATTTCACTCTAGCAAGCTTCCGGAAAAGGTCTCTGGGAGACGTCTCCGTCAGCCGCCGAGTGCGCAGGCGCTCCTAAGCGCCGCGCCCCGGTCCTGGAGCTGTTTCCGCTTCCCCCCGTGTCGACCCCTCCCAAGCCCCGCCCCGTGCAAGCCCCGCCCCGAATCTCGGGGGCGCGCGCGCGCGCGTGTGCGGGAGGGGGCGGGTGGGGAAGGACAGCCGGCGAGATCCTGAGGCGAGGCTCGCGCGCCCGCCCCCGCCCTGGCCCCCAGTTCCCACCCGGTCCGCCCGGCTCAGCCATGATCAAGGCGATCCTCATCTTTAACAACCACGGGAAGCCGCGGCTCTCCAAGTTCTACCAGCCCTACGTGAGTGCCCGCCGCCGCCGATCGGGGCGAGGGGGGAGTCGTTGGCGGCCGGCAGCGCCCTCCGGGCGACCCCCTCAGGCGCGCCGCGGCCCTTCTGGCGCCCCGGCCGCCGCGCGCTCCGGGCTGTCAGCCTCCGGGTGGGTGTGCCGGGTGTCCACCTCCCGCCGCGCTCCCTTCCTCCGACGTGGCTCTTCTCAGGCGGCTCCTCCGCTTCTCTGTGGGCTGGGTGGCTTCCCGGCTGTGCGGGCGAGGCCCTGGAGACTTCCCGGTGCGGGGCCCCAGCGGGTCCGGCGGCTGCACCCCACCTGCGCGCGCGAGCCCACCCGGGTTTGCAGCCCGCTCCTGTTAGCAGCCGAGGGAGACGGCCCGGAGCCGGTTGGTCTGGCAGCCCCACCTCCCCGACTCCCAGCCTTTCCTGCCTGACTTCTTTCTCTTCTCCTGTGTGGACAGATGGGCTAGTGGTGGTGGTTGTTTTTTTTTTTTTTTCCGCTGTAATCCTCTTGTCGCGGAGGAACTTTGGCTTCCTGCGTTTGGAGAGACCTGCACGCTCTGTAGTCTCTCCCGTAGGTTGCCATACGTGATCGAGTGCTCAGTGTGACTTTCCGGTGTCTCGTTTTTAACGACAAAGATAAGTGAGGACCTAACGTTTCTCTGTGGCTTTTCCCCTAGCGGCTGTATTTTATTTACTCCTGCAATAGCTGGCGAGGATTGTTGTTTGATCAAGTAGAACGGTGATGCTATACCTGAAAGTGACCATTTCAGCGACTGGTTTGTCATTTTTCTACGTAAGGGGGTTTGCCCTAATTTATAGTTTTTCTTCTGCTTACAAAGAATAGTAATATTTGTTAAACTCTTTCAGAAGTGTAAATATTGTGGGAAAACGCAGGTTTTACGTCAGTAATTTACAAGTAATTTATCATTGTTTGATGGAGGGTTATAGACCAGTGTGCCTATCTGAGGGCAAAATTTACCACTGTGGAAACACAAAATTAGGCTCTCAGTGATAGGATTAATGTGGACATATAACTTTTGTTTATTGTTGCATTATTTATTGTTGTATATAACTTTGTATTGGACATTTTCCTTAGAGCCAGAAAATGAACTTTCAATTTAATATTGAAACTGTGCCACAGCTAACACTTTTATGCAGATAAATCCCAGATGGAAGTCATTCCTGCCTTTAAAAATTAAATGTGACAATTTCACTTTGCCTGAAATGATAATGCAGTCTGTGTGGAGGTGTTAGTTGAAGTGAGAAATCTTGAGCTCATTTCTCATATCCGTACGTAATTTTGCTTTTGCTGGCGATAAATAGAAAAGAATATTTTGTACTACTCCTGTTTCGTTTTAGTGTAGTATAATTTCGATCCTAATACGTTTAAGAATTCTACATCATTCTTTAATCCAGGATAAAATTCTAGTTGATTTTTCTGAATGGAAAAAAATCCCCTTGATTTTACATTGTTACCCATTTGCCTTAAATACATTGCTGTGCTAGCGTTCCCTGAAGGTATCTTTCTTTGAGCCATTTTGCCCTGCCATCCATTTGCAGTGTAGAAACAGGATGTTCCAGTTGTGAAACAGAATTTTAACATGTGTTTCTCCATATCTCCACTTAATAATTAAGCACTATTCAAAGTAGAAGGTTTTGTGGCTAATCCATAATATCAGTGTAACCACTCCTGTAGTGTTTACTTTAACTATGTGCAGAAAAATGTGTCAAATTTGAAATGCAGAAATACCTCTTTTCTCTTGTCCAACGCCGGCCACAGAAATATCTTTTACCTTTACTCAGTAGGTAGCACTAAGGTTAACGTGGAACAGTGGCAGGTCTGGTGTTATTTTGTCGTTGTTCAGCCGAGAAGAAATGTCCACCTCTTTGCCACCCTGTGAACTGCAGCACTCCAGGTTTTCCTGTCCTTCACTATCTCGCGGAATTTGCTCAAACTCATGTCCATTGCTAAATGACTGGTGTGGCTGGGAGTAGGTTGCTAAGAGATGTAAAAGAAGAATCTAGTGGTCACTGAACATGAGCAAGTGGGGGATGCCAGGAAATGTTATTACTCTTTCATAAATCAAGTTTTGCCAGCTGTTTGTTTATTTTTGTCATTCAGGAATAATTTGAGATTATTTATAAATTTGCTTGCCTATTTGAGGGCAGGAATCCTTTTCATTCAATCAATTCATTTATTCAGTTTTTATACCATCAGTCAGTTTGTCAACAAATATTGAATTCATGACTACCATGTGCAGGCAGTGTTTTAAAATTTGGAGGTGAACAAACAGATAACTTATGCTTTTTCAGCTGGGACATAGACAAAGCTAATAAGTAGAATATATACCATGCCGGATAGTAATAGGTGCTGTGGGAAAAATAAAGCAGGGAAGGGTGATACGGAATGCAAAGGTGACACTTTAGAATAGATAAGTTTCCGCTGAGATGGTGATACTTGAGCAAAGACTTGAAAGAGGTGAGAAAGGCAGCATTGCAGTTATCTGGGGGAAATTCTTTCCAGGCAAAGGGAGCAGTAGCTGCAAAGGCCCTAAGGAGGGAATGGAAGAACCTGTCCTGTTGGAAGAACATCAGGACTGGCATGGCAAGAACAGACTGTCTGCGGAAGGAGGAAGCAAGGCCACCATGTATGGGGGCAACAGAGTTTATTCTGTTCTCACTGCTTGCAGTGTCCTTCCCTACCATTGCCAGATGTCCAGATTCCGGGTGTAACTCATCACTTAAGCATCCACTAAAGCCTTTTTATCTTGCTTAAAGATTCCTCTTGGTTCTTAGGATTTTGTTTTTATTTTATGATGGTATACTACTCTGTTTCAGATAGCATAATTCCTTGGGGCATCCTATACATTCCTTAACGGAAGGTATCAGTTTTTAAACATATTTGTGTTACCCTCAGCAATCAACATTAAGCCTTAAATATAAAGAACTCTGTATTTCTTTGCTAAACACATTCATCAGAGTTTCCTAGCTTGAGATGGAGTGTGTTTAGAAATGATTTCCCAAGGTTCCTTCCAACTCTTAAAATTTAGTCTTTTTATTAACTGAAAGTTTTAAGAATCCATGTCTTTAGGACAGAAGTAATGAGGAAACAGCTGTTACTGCAACTGTTTTGGTTTTTAGTTGAAAGCAGGCTTTAAGAAGTATATATTCAATAACATTGACAGTTTTAAATTTAATTTATTGAGGGATATCTAGGGGTGCAGTTTGGGTACCATTCCTGTACTCTGATAAGAGGCTGAGGTTTGAGTCCAGCAATAATGATTGGACACTGAAGAGTATGAAAACTGTTTAACCATGCCAACCAGTTTCCCTTGCTGCGTTGGATTTCCATTTCTCATTTATTCTCCCTTATGATACAACAGTTTGTATTTACCCTTTAATAGTACAGATTTCCAGTTCTTGCTGTAATAAATGTTTAGATTTGATTGTGCCTCCAACCTGCTGTTCAATGTATGGGGCATATGAAGTCACCCTCAGTTTTCTAAACTGATGTTTTTGGTTCATTCTGCTAGAATCAGACATGTAAGATTTCAAGAGTGGACTCAGAATTCATTCACTTTTGTTTTTCCCTCCTGTATTCTTGAACTGGGCTTCCCAAATGTCACTAGTGATAAAGAACCTACCTGCCAATGAAGGAGATGTAAGAGATGCGGGTTCTATCCCTGGGTCAGGAAGATCCCCTGGAGGAGGGCATGGCAACCCACTCCAGTATTCTTGCCTAGCTAATTCCATGGACAGAGGAACCTGGCAGGCTACAGTCCATAGGGTTGCAAAGAGTCAGACAGGACTGAAGTGACTTAGCATGCAAGCACATCCTTGAACTTGACTGCAGAAATTCAAATGTTTTTCTTGTTTTACTTCTTTAATTGACATTTAGCCACAGCGACTTGGCAACAGTAAACTTCAGTGTTTTAATTTTGCCTGGCAATATTTGTATATTACTATAAATCACTAAAGAGATTTATATTTCATAAGCCGCCAGATATATATTTTATATAGCCATCAACAAGGAAAAAAACCCTTGGGTTATGATTCTCACGTTATTAATGCACCATGGCATATCCTTTGGTGAATATCTATAATAAAATAAAAGTGTTTTCCTTTTATATGAATTATTGTAGTTGTGTCTACAGATTTAAGTAATTGTGTATGTATAAGGGTGTACACAAAGTACAAACAGGAACGTTTTCAGACTATTACGTACATGAATTGTCTCAACATTCTTATAAACGATATCTGATTATTAAGTTGTTTTTCAACCAAATGCAAGCCCTAGATAGAATGCTCGTATTGTTCTTTCCTTTTTTTGAATTTGTTTACATAAAAAATATAAAGTTGATGTACTCCTTTTCCTATTTGGAACCAGTCTGTTGTTCCATGTCCAGTTCTAACTGTTGCTTCCTGACCTGCATACAAGTTTCTCAAGAGGCAGGTCAGGTGGTCTGGTATTTCCATCTCTTTCAGAATTTTACACAGTTTATTGTGATCCACACAGTCAAAGGCTTTGGCATAGTCAATAAAGCAGAAATAGATGTTTTTCTGGAACTCTCTTGCTTTTTCCATGATCCAGCGGATGTTGGCAATTTGATCTCTGGTTCCTCTACCTTTTCTAAAACCAGCTTGAACATCAGGGAGTTCATGGTTCAGGTATTGCTGAAGTCTGGCTTGGAGAATTTTGAGCATTACTTTACTAGCATGTGAGATGAGTGCAATTGTGTGGTAGTTTGAGCATTCTTTGGCATTGCCTTTCTTTGGAATTGGAATGAAAACCGACCTAGGCTGTATATTGTCACCCGGCTTATTTAACTTCTATGCAGAGTACATCATGAGAAACGCTGGACTGGAAGAAACACAAGCTGGAATCAAGATTGCCGGGAGAAATATCAATAACCTCAGATAGGCAGATGACACCACCCTTATGGCAGAAAGTGAAGAGGAACTAAAGAGCCTCTTGATGAAAGTGAAAGAGGAGAGTGAAAAAGTTGGCTTAAAGCTCAACATTCAGAAAACGAAGATCATGGCATCCGGTCCCATCACTTCATGGGAAATAGACGGGGAAACAGTAGAAACAGTGTCAGACTTTATTTTGGGGGGCTCCAAAATCACTGCAGATGGTGACTGCAGCCATGAAATTAAAAGATGCTTACTCCTTGGAAGAAAAGTTATGACCAGCCTAGATAGTATATTCAAGAGCAGAGACATTACTTTGCTGACTAAGGTCCGTCTAGTCAAGGCTATGGTTTTTCCTGTGGTCATGTATGGATGTGAGAGTTGGACTGTGAAGAAGGCTGAGTGCCGAAGAATTGATGCGTTTGAACTGTGGTGTTGGAGAAGACTCTTGAGAGTCCCTTGGAGTGCAGGGAGATCCAACCAGTCCATTCTGACGGAGATCAGCCCTGGGATTTCTTTGGAAGGAATGATGCTAAAGCTGAAACTCCAGTACTTTGGCCACCTCATGCGAAGAGTTGAGTCATTGGAAAAGACTCTGATGCTGGGAGGGATTGGGGGCAGGAGGAGAAGGGGACGACAGAGGATGATATGGCTGGATGGCATCACGGACTCGATGGACGTGAGTCTGAGTGAACTCCGGGAGACGGTGATGGACAGGGAGGCCTGGCGTGCTGAGATTCATCGGGTCGCAGGGAGTCAGACACGACTGAGCGACTGAACTGAACTGAACTGAACTGAACTATTTTTCTTTCAAAAATTTCTTTGAGAAAGATACATTGGTGTTGACTGATGTCTTTTTTTGCAGCTATTAAGACATTGTGGCAAGTGGGATAGTTAAACTTATTTTTATGATTGAGATGTCAACAATTCTAAGTTTAAATTTAGGTATTAACACATATTAACACATAGTGTTTGACTGTTTTGTTAACAAGATAATTCAAAATTGTTTTATTTCCTTCCACTTGAGTTAGGACACTTTTGGCTATACAAATTGAGTTTTATGTAACCCGACTCCAATTTGCTTTAAAAGGAACTTTGTTAGGATACAGAATAGGAAATGCAGACTAATAGACAAACTCCAAAATTATTTGATTCAGCAAATCAATTACTTCACTATAAATCCAGTTTCTTTCTCTTTCTCTGCCCTGCACTTCACGAAGTTGATATCTAAAGGTTGATTTCCTCCTTGAAATCAGTTTTAATTAATAAAATCAACAAGGAGAGAGTGATCTGTTCCTATAATCCTAGACTATGTCTTTCCCTTCAGTCTGGGTTGTTCTACCCATTCTGGTTAGAATAATTGGGATCCACCCTTACAGCTCGGGCTTCCCTTGTGGCTCAGCTGGTAAAGAATCCGCCCGCAATGCGGGAGACCTGGGTTCGATCCCTGGGTTGGGAAGATCCCCGGAGAAGGGAAAGACTACCCACTCCAGTATTCTGGCCTGGAGAATTCTATGGAGTGTATAGTCCATGTGGTTGCAAAGAGTCAGACACGACTGAGTGACTTTCACACTTTCACTTGCAGCTGAGGATAAGGGTGGAAATATGAAGAACACTGGTGTTCTGTTGGAAAGGTAGAAGAGAGGAGTGGATGTGGGTAGGCAAAAAAGTATCCACTATTCCCTCTTCGTTAGCTCATGTTATTTCTTTTGAATAGATATTTTCTTCTTCTCTGTAATTTTATTTTATTTTTTTTTAAGATTTATTTTATTTTTTGGTTGCAGGGTCTTCATTGCCATAGCAGGCTTTCTCTAGTTGTGGCGAGCGGGAGCTTCCCTTTGCTGTAGTGTGCTGGCTGCCCACTGCAGTGGCGTCGCCTGTTGAGGAGCACAGGTGCAGGGCCTTTAGTAGTTGCTGCGAGTGGGCCCAGCAGCTGCGGCTCACGGGCTCTAGAGTGCGGCTCAGTCGCCGTGGCGCGTGGGCTTAGTTGCTGTGCAGCATCTGGGAGCTTCCTGGACTAGGGGGCAAACCCGTGTTCCTTGCATCGCAAAGCAGATTGGGAACCACTGGACCACCAGGGAAGCCCCATTCTCGGTAATTTTAGATTGAGGATGTTACTATCAAGACTGGTTCTTGATACTATGTGGTTCTGAACACACGACACAAAAAATCTTACTTATTACTCAGTTCAAGGTATTCCTTATACCAGTGGAATATTGAAAAATTCAAATTCTAATATAATCACAATTTTTGTAGGAAGTATGCTTAAAGACTTGCTCTTTTAAAAATTAAGATTAATGAACCTATTGCCAATTGTGTTGCAAGGAAGAAATGTTCACCGTCACAGTGATTTTGGGTTTGGGGGAAAAGGTTATAAATAGGAAAATGTTATAGTCCACTCTTCTGCCTTTCAGAACAGAAAAAGGCCTTGTATTGGGTGGCGGTATTATATATCTTTAGTTAAGCTGATTGCTAAATTATTTATTATTTTTTAAATAAATTTATTGTGATTACATGAAAGATATGTAAGTATTAAGATCACTAAGGTCATCCTTGATTTCACCACCCATAGATAACTGTTGCTATTTAATGTACTTCTTCTCTATGTCTTCTTAAATTTTTTCTCTAGAATATCCCAATGAAGAGTATATCCCTTTTAAACACTAATAGCACAAAGAACGCATTGAAGCTGTCATTGGATTTATAGAACACTGTGGCTTTAAGATATCCAAATATTTTAATGTCATGTCACCAAGTTATGTCCACCTCTTTGCAACCCCATGGACTGCAGCGTACCAGGCTTCCTTGTCCTTCACTCTCTCCCAATGTTTGCTCAAATTCATGTTCATTGAGTTGGTGATGCTATCCAATCATCTCATGTCTAGCTGTTTGGTTATTAAATATTTAAAAATGCATAATGTATATTAATTGCATTTTAATAACTTGCATGTATTTTTTTTCTCCATATATATTTTCCTCCCTCCCCCCATGGAATTGAACTTATGTAAGTAACCTGAGTGTTATCAGGGTCCTTCCCTTTTTTTTGATTCTGAAGGGAAATCTTTGATAATTTTTGTGATAAAGTCAAAGGATTCCTTCTTTAGCACTTGAAATTGTCTTTGTACTTTTGGGTTACTGATTTCTTCACTGCTGCTGCTGCTAAGCCAAGGCAGTTCTGGCCCTGTCAGCCTTCCTCTCACCAACTCATCTGAACTGCAGTACAGATATACAGCTTTCTTTGCTAAAGGGTCAGGAAACTCTCAAGATGTGTAGGAGGAGTAAAGGCCAACATTCTACCTATCAGGTGTTAAATTCTTAAGACTCCAAGGGGAGACACTTCCAGGCTCAGTCCTTTGAAAGTAAGAGTGTCCTTTTTGGATACTATCTGACCTGTCCATTGCACTCTCCTTTCTCTCCTCCTCTGCCCATATTCCTTCAACACATATTTGTTTGTTGTTTTGTATGCCCCTGTTCTAAGTTCTGGTAATATTGTAATGAGTAAGACTGATAGCTTCCTGCCCTGTGGGTTTATTAATACTTTGCAGTGACAAGAAATAAACAATAAATGAATTATGTCAAACTGTGATTAGTCTATGAAAAAAAAAATAAACCATATAGGCAGATAAAGAATGATGGGGAGAAGCTATCTTAAATAAAATCATCAAGGAAAGACTCTTTTCAAACCTGACATTGGAGAAGATGAACCGAATGAAGTGAGGGAGTGTTTGAGAAAAACTGAGGAAAGAACGTTTCAGGCAGAAAGAGGTGTAGGATCCCTCAGATGGGTCCACAGTTGGTGTGGAGAAATAGCGAGAAGGCAAGCGGAGTGATCGCAGGGAAGAGTGAGCGGAGATGAAGTCAGAGAGAAAGAGAGGGACTCATGCCTGTGTCAGACCGGGCCTTCTCTTCTTCAAGTCTTTCAGTCAGATGACATCATCCCTGTCGTGCTCTCCACAGGAAGCGGCGTTTCTCCTTGAACCCACTTGTATTTTGCATGGTTGAACACTGCCTCTCACCTCTGCAGGAGAGGCAATGATGTTCTCCTCTGCTCAATTATTTTCTTGGAGAGGTTGGAGAGCTCGCCCAGCAAATGAAGGTAAAAGTGAGCGCTCAATTCTGTGCAGCCTCTATATTAATGAGACCAGTGATCAAGCTGGTTTCGTTTCCTAAGTAACCTGTGAAGTAACACAGCTGAAGAAGAAAAGCCTTTATCTATCTCAGACATCTCACAGCCTTAATTATAGATGAACAAAGTTCATGTGATGCCTACTAGACCAGCTCTGTTATCATGCCAGGAAGCATTTACATCTTTTCTGCTTTGCTTGGAGCCTCCTGATGCAGGAATCCATAGCTGTCAGTCGCTGTTCTCTTTGTTAGCCAGGAGGAAAGGGCTCTTGATCAGTGTGTCAGACCCACTATATTGTTTTGATGACTGTGTGCTAGCCAATTAAGTGGGAAAAATTGCCAGTTCATCCCACCACACATGTATTCTGCCATTACCTGTCACTGATCATTCTTAGTGTGATTGTTATAAAATGATTTTTATGGTGATAAAACATTTGTACCAGACTTACCATTTTAAGTATATAGCTCTGTGGCATTAAGTAAAGTGTTGTGTAACCATCACTACCATCCATCTGGAGAATGTCTTCATCTTCCCCACTTGAAACTTTGTACACTGTTAAACACTTAACCCCCATTGTCCCCTTCCCCCTGGAAAGCCACTGGCAACCCCCGTTCTACTCCCTGTCTCAGTGAATTTGGTTAGGAATCTCATGAAAGGGAAATCACGCACTGTTGGTACTTTCATGACTGGCGTCTTTCACTCAGCAGGCACGTGCTACGCATGCATGCCAAGTCGCTCAGTCGTGCCTGACTCTGTGACCCCGTGGACGGCAGCCACCAGGCTCCTCTGTCCATGGGATTCTCCAGGCAAGAGTACTGGAGTGGGGTGCCATGCTCTCCCCAATGGGATCTTCCTGACCCAGGGACTGAACCTGTGTCTCTTATTTTCCTGCACTGGCAGATGGGCTCTTTATCACTAGTGCCCCCTGGGAAGCCCTTCACGTGGCATGGTGTCTTCAGAGATTTACCAGTACTGTTGCATGTGTCAACTTTTCCCTCTTTTTCAAGGCTGAATAACATGTATATATGCACGTGCCATGCATTATTTGTCCGTTTGTCTGTTAATGGATGCTTGAGTTCCACTTTTTGACTGTTGTGAGTAACGCTGCTGTGAACCTGGGTGTTAGGTTACACTTCCCTGTTAACCAGTGATGTTGAGCATCATTTCGCATGTTTACTGATCGTTTGTTTATCTTCTTTGGAGAAATATCTAAGTACTTTGCCCATTTTATAATCAGGCTATTTGGTTTCTTTGTTGTTGAGTTGCTTCTTATCAGATACACGATTTGCAGATATTTTCTCCCAATCATTGGGTTGCTTATTCACCCAAGGAGTGGTATCCCTTTTCAAAGGATAGTGTCTTTTGATGCACAAAATTTTGATTTTGGTGAGGTCCATCTTTTTTTTTCTCCTGTGCTTTTGGTATCATATCCAGAAAATGATTTTTTAATGACTATATAATAGTTTATTGTATAATACATCATAATTTATTTAACCAGTCTTCTGCTGTGGACTTTTATTTTGAATATGGTTTTTTAAAGTGAATATTGGGTAAGAAAATACTTTCAAAACCTGATGCATAATAAAAACGCAGTACTTGTTACCTAAATTAATAATAACTTTCATTGCTGCTTTTAGTATTACTACTTCTTGTTACTTCCTATCCTTGGTTGGAAAGTTATATAGTTAAGGGACTATACAACAGTCCAGAGATTGTTCTTGGATGTTCTTTCTATTTCCTCAAAATGAATCGTCTCTTTGTAGACCTTGTTTTGGAGTGAACTTCCTTCTTATTACAAAATGCAAAGTTCGACAAGATTCTTCCAGAAAAGAGAGTTTCATTGGGAAATATTTTAAACAAAAAACTAAAAAACTTGCCCTGGCTTTTTTTTTTTTTTTTTAAGAATTACCTAACCTTTAAAAAAATCTTTAAGGTATAATTTATAATTCACATACTATAAAATTTACCCACTTAAAGTATATAATTCAGTGATTAAAAAAATTTTTTATTCATGGCCGTATTAATGCAACTATCAGCATAATGTATATTTAGAACATTTTTATCAAACCAAATGAAACCTCATACCCATTAACAGTCAATCCCTAATCTCTACTCCCCCCAGCCTTTGGCAACTACTAATCTATTTTCTGTGTATCTAGATTTGCCTATTCTAGACATCTCATATAAATGAAATCATGAAATATGTAGTCTTTTGTGGCTGACGTCTTTTCACTTAGCATATTTTCAGGATTCACCCATGTAGTAGCACATATCAGTACTGCATTTTTATGGCCAAATAATATTCCATTGTATAGACATACCACATTTGTTTGTCCCTTTATCAGTTGATGGATGTTTGAACTGTTTCTACTTTTTGACTACTGTGAATAGTGTTGCTCTGAACATTCATGTACAAATTTTTTATGTGGCCATATATTTTCATATCTTTTGGTTATGTATCTAGGAGTGGAATGACTAGGTCATATGGTAACTATGTTTATTAATTGTTTAAAGAACTGCCAGATCATTCTCCAGATTGTCTATTCCTGTTTAAATACCCATCAGCAATGTCTGAAGGCTCCAATTTCTTCATATCTTCATTAACTCTTATTTTATGACATGTCTTTTTTGATTCTAGTTAATGTGGTGGATGTCAGATGGTATCTCATTGTGATTTTCATTTATATTTTCCTAATGACAGTGACAGTGAGCATCTTTTCATGTGCTTATTGGCCATTTGTATACCTTTGGAGAAAAAGTCTATTCAAATCCTTAATCCCTTCTTAAGTTGGGTCATATGTCTTTTGGTTACTGAGTTTGTAAGAGTCCTTGATGTACTCTGGATGCAGACACCTTGCAGACACATGAGTTGTACATCTTTGTTGTTGCTTCCACTTTCCTGCAAGTGTCATTTGCGGCACAGAGGTTTGTGATTTTTAAAGTCTGTATTTATTTGGCCACGTCAGCTCTTTGTTGCGGTGCACAGCCTTTGTTACCCTGTGACATGTGGGAACTTAATTCCCTGACCAGGGATCAAACCCGCATCCCCTGCCCTGGAAGGCGGACTCTTAACCAATGGACCACAGGGGAAGTCCCTAAAGGTTTCTTATTTTGATTTTGTCCAGTTTACCCTTTCCCCCCGCCCCTCTGCCTGTGTTTTTTTTTTTTTTTTTTGGCATATCTAAGAAAACTTTGTCTAATCCAAGATCATAGAGGTTATATTTCCTTTCAGGAGTTTTGTAGTTTTCTTACATTTAGGTCTGTGATGTTTTTTTGAGTTAGCTCTGTTTATGGTTGTGGGCTAAAGGTTAATGTCATTTTTTGCAGGTGGCTATCCAGTTTTCCTCTCACCATTTGTGGAAAAGACTATTCTTTTCCCATTGAATTGTCTAGGTACCTTACTCCAACTTTCCTCCCCAAATTTTACTTTGTTTTTTAGTTCCCAGACCTATCAGCTTCCACCACGGTTCAGGCTCTCTCTTTAAATATTTCAGACTCAGTCTATCACCTTCTCAGCTGTTTGTTATTTAAATTAAATAATAGGGGTTTTGCCACTGAAAGTGGCAAACTTCTTAGTGTGATAGATGTTAATTTTAGAGTGTTGATAATAGCTTTCACATATTGAGTGCTTTCTTGTGCTAAGCATTATTAATACACTTTTATATGTTGTAAGGGGAAACACCATTGAATTCAAAGAAATTTAATAAACTGTCTGGGCAAGTGCTAGTATAATTTCTGTTGCAGGTGCTGTCTTCTCTCTTTGTTGGCTGGGATTTAGGGGTAGCCCAATGGTGATTGCTTGTTCTTTATACACTCAGGCTAAAAGTGAAGCCTACTCACATATACCAAGTTTCCAGGCAGACTTCCAACTTGGGCGAGATCTGGCAAAAAAACCGACGCGCTAACTTAATTTTTTCTGTTGAGGGCTTCTCTTTTTCATGTTTTCTAAATGTTGGAGTGCTCTGTGGCTTAGTTTGCAAACTTCTGTTCCCTTTAGGAAAAAGACAGTCTTTCTCTCCCTTCTGCATCTTAATGCAAAATAAACTAATTATTATTCCTCATATATGCTGCTCACTTTGGTCATGCTTTGGTCCGTACTTTGGCCCAAACTTTTCCTTCTGCCTCCAATATCATGTAGCATCACATTCCTCCTTCTCTGCATTCCTGAATTCTGTCTGTTCTGTAAGTCCATCCCTAGATATATGTCACTTTTCTTTGAAGATAATCTTGCTGCTGAAAATCATGTGTTTCCCTTGGCTTCTTACAGTATTGAATATATTTTTTGTGTTGTTCTTATGTCAGAGGTTACCCCCTTTTATCATAAAGATGTCTATTTCTTTTTTGAACAATAAAATAGGCAAAATATAGAATATGAAATAAAAATACTAAGTAGATATATTCATTTTATTTCTTGTTTTAAGCTCTTTTGGAAAAGAAACTTTCTTTTTGTGTTGGTAATTGTTGATATTCTGACGTTCAGTGGAGTAAATGAATGCACCTTAAGAAAAAATTTTTTTGTGGGAGGCAGGGAAGCAGATAATGATATATTTACTGTCTGATTAGAGGAGAGTTTGGGTTTTAAAGTTGCCTTTTGTTTAGGATATATGTTTAGAATCAAGGAAGGAACATAGAAAAAGGTAAGGTTATATTAGTGGGCTACTGGAAGATTTTTTAAATTTAGTTTTCAGTGTGGATTAAGAAGTATTAAAAATAATAAGCATTGTTGCCTTTATATAATTCTAGTTGTCTTTAGACTGATGTAATCCAGGAGATGTGACTGACTGAAATGTATGTGTATCTTTTGACTTCTGTTATGAGACTGTAGCGTTAGGAAATCTGATCAGCCTGAAGCAACCTCCAGGCTTCTTTATGAAAGCTGTTAAATTAAATTGATTTTTAAAGAATGGGAAATTTTCTTTTGTCAGTAGAGACTTGATTTGTTTAATCTTAACTTAGACTTCGGTTGCTTGAATAAAATTTCAGGGCTTCTTTCTAGTATTGATTTTCTTAGTTGAGTATTGCTTGGTATTTTAAGAAAGATGATTCCAAGTAGCAGTCTTGGAGTTTGTATAAGAAATTCTTTTCACTGTTAAAACAGTGAAATGTAATTAAAGTTTAACATATAATAGCCTGTTATTTGTTTATAAACAATAATGTAATACAAAAAGATAACTTTTCTTGAAACTCCTATAAGACCTTTATCATTAGAATTCTAGAGCTATTTAATGGATGATGACAATGCCTCGAAATGAATATTCTAAAGTCAGTCAATGTTAATCCATGCTTATTATGTGCCAGCTGCTGTTTTTTAGAGCATTATGTGTATTAATTCAATCCTCACAATAACTCTGTGAGGTAAATATTATTATTCTTGCTACCAGAGGAAAACTCAGGCAGATAAAGCAATTTGCTCAAAGTTGCACAGTTAATAAAGACCATATTCAGGAATAAACCCGGTAGTCTGGTTGCAGAATCCATACTCTCTTCCCTCCCTTCTTTATTTTTAGCATGCTTATCAAAGTTGTGTACATAAACATAGGTTATAGAATGTAACTGGATTCCCCACTGGCTCAGCAGTAAAGAATCTGCCTGCAGTGCAGGAGATGGGAATTCCATCCCTGGGTCAGGAAGATTCTTTGGAGGAGGAAATGGCAACCTATTCCATTATTCTTGCTGGGAAAATCCCATGGACAGAGGACCCTAACAGGGTCGTAAAGAGTCATAAAGAGTCAGATATGACTAACCGACTGAACACACACACGCAAAGAACTATTATATAGTTCTATAGAATTTATTATGAAAAATAACATGCTCTTATTCCCCTCTCCTGTAGGTACATACATTTATCTGATAACTTGGTATTTATTACATGTTTATTAAATAACATGCTTGTTTTGTTGCCTGTAGGCAATGGGCATTTTTCACTTGTAGGCATGATCTGTTGACTTCTGCTATTGAAAATGATTGTTTAGCTCTTTTTCCACCCCTCCCACTCAACATCTGTATCCTTCCAATCCTTTTATAGTTATTTCATAATTTTGGTTAGATCAGTATTTGATGTTTACATTAGTTTCTTTTGTGAACACCATCCTCATCTGAACCATATTATAAATCTCTTAGTTTTTCCTGACATTCTCTTTTCCTTGAAGATAGTCATCTTTTCCTTTGATCTAATCTTTTGTTTACTTACCCCTAATTCATGGCTTTGTCAGTTGTCTCAGTTATATATATTTTCCATCAGTTTCTTACTCCTGAAGAAATCTCTCCTGGAGAGATGGATTCAAGATGGCAGAGTAGAAGGACGTGTGCTCATCTCTTCGGGTAAGAGTACTAGAATACAACTAGCTGTTGAACAGCTATCCACAGGGGGACTCTGGAACTCAACAACAACAAAAAAAAAAAGGAAATCTTTCCTGAAATCCTTTGGACCTGCTTTATGGCAGTCATGTTAGAATCTTTGTTATTGTAGGTATTCCTTTATCCTGTTCTGTGCTGGATCTCCTCTTGCTTGGTTTTTTTGGTTTATTACCTTACCATGGTGGAACATATCTTCCAGTAACTTCTTGAAAAAGATCACGGGAGATATTAATAAATTTTTTTTGAGACTTTGCAAGTCTGAAGAGACTGTAACTTTACATTGACCGCCTATAGAATTTTTGCTGGAAATAACTTTTCCTCAGAATTTTGGTGGCATTACTCTATTACCTTTTAGTTTCCAGTATTGTCATCTAAAAGCCTGATGAAATTCTAATTATCTATTCTTTGCGTATTGACCGCCTTTTACTCTCCAGAAAATATGTAGACTCCTGCTTGTCTGCAGTTTCATAAGTTTCACAGACCCTTGCGATGAATCTGTTTTCATTAGTTGTGCTGGGTTCTTGATGGGCCCTTTAATTCTGGAAATTCTTGTTTTCTCTCCTTGAAAAATTTCTCAGTTCTTTTTTTTGAATCTCCTTTTATTCATCATTCCTCTGGATTGTTGTTCTACTTCTGCTATTCTTTCTCACCTATTTTTCTGCCCTTTGGTCCAATTTTTTGAATGGTTTTCTCACTTTATTTTCCAGTCTTTCCCCTGAATTTTAAAATTTCTCCTCGTATTTTTTGTTTACCTGAACTCTTTCTAAAAAATTTTACTGTTACTGTTTTATGTTATGCTGTTCCTTTTCATAGTTGGATTATCTTTTCTTACCTCACTAGTATTAATGACATATACTTTCTTCTCTCTTCTTGGCTTACTTCCTTTTGGTTGCTCTTCACCCCTAGTTTTGTCCTTAGCTTTTATTTAGGGCTTTCATCAGATGTCCACTAATCTTTGGTTGACTTCTTTGTAAAAGTAGGATACGAAAAGCTAACTGGAGATTCTGACTCCATGTTGCTGTTGTTCAGTCACTCAGTCATGTCCGACTCTTTGTGACCCCCAGGACTGCAGCACACCAGGCTTCCCTGTCCTTCACCATCTCCCAGAGTTTGCTCAAACTCATGTCCACTGAGTCGGTGATGACAGCCAGCCATCTCATCCTCTGTCATCCCCTTCTCCTCCTGCCTTCAGTCTTTCCCAGCTTCAGGGTCTTTTCCAATGACTTAGCTCTTTGCATCAGGTAGACAAAGTATTGGAGCTTCAGCTTCAGCATCAGTCCTTCCAATGAATATTCAGGACTGATTTCCTTTAGGATTAACTGGTTGGATCTCCTTGTAGTCCAAGAGACTCTCAAGAGTTTTCTCTAGTACCATAGTTTGAAGGCATTGGTTCTTTGGCACCACTTTTTTATTGTTAAGCTCTCACATCCATAAATGACTACTGAATCCATGAATAGAGGTTGTCTATATGAGCTTTACTTGAGATGGTCAAGCTAAGCAGTTTCACTAGTGTAACAATAGAAACAGCTATAACATCAGTCTCCCCAAGTCTTTGTGCTTAATACAATAAAGATTTATTTTTAACTCACATTAAGTCTAGTATTAGTGTTCCTGATCAGCTAGAACCTTCTTTGTGGGCATTTATTTGTCATTCTTGAGATGGTGTCAAAGGAACTTCTACATCTAGTTACCATGGAAGATAGTATAGGAATTTTTGTGAATGAGGCTTGGATGGTATATTTTTTAAAATTAAAAAAAATTTTATTGACATATAGTTGATTTACAGTGTTATGCCAATTTCTGCTATACAGCAAAGTGACTCAGTAATACACATACATTCTTTTTTAAAAATATTCTTTTCCATTATTGTTTATCACGAGATATTGAGAATAGTTCCCGGTGCTATACAGTAGGAGTTTGTTGTTTATCCATCCTACATGTAATACTTTACCTCTACTAATCCCAAACTCCCAGTAGTTCTCCCCACTGTCCTTTCCCCTTGGCAAGCACAAGTCTGCTCTCTATGTCTATGAGTATGTTTTTGATTTGTAGACAGGTTTATTTGCGCCATATTTTAAATTCCACATATCAGTGGTATCATGCTATTTGTCATTCTCTTTCTGACTTCACTTACTGTAATAATCTTTGTGAAGTGAAAGTTGCTCAGTGGTGTCTGACTCTTTTGTGACCCCATGGACTATACGGTCCTTGAAATTCTCCAGGCCAGAATACCAGAATGGGTAGCCTTATCCTTCTCCAGGGGATCTTCCCAACCCAGGGATCAAACCCAGGTCTCCTGCATTGGAAGCGGATTCTTTACCAACTGAGCTATCAGCCCCATGATAATTTTTAGTCACATCTATGTTTCATTCCTTTTTATGGCTGACTAGTATTCTGTTGTATATATGTACCACATTTTTACCCATTCATCTGTTTGTGTCATAGCTATTGTAAATAGTGCTGCAAAAAGGAAAAGGAGTCCGTCAAGGCTGTATATCGTCACCCTGCTTATTTAACTTCTATGCAGAGTACATCATGAGAAACGCTGGGCTGGAAGAAGCACAAGCTGGAATCAAGACTGCCGGGAGAAATATCAATAACCTCAGATATGCAGATGACACCACCCGTATGGCAGAAAGTGAAGAGGAACTAAAAAGCCGCTTGATGAAAGTGAAAGAGGAGAGTGAAAAAGTTGGCTTAAAGCTTAACGTTCAGAAAACTAAGATCGTGGCATCTGGTCCCATCACTTCATGAAAAATAGATGGGGAAACAGTGGAAACAGTGTCAGTGTCTGGGCTCCAGAATCACTGCAGATGGTGACTGCAGCCATGAAATTAAAAGACACTTACTCCTTGGAAGGAAAGATATGACCAACCTAGATAGTACATTGAAAAGCAGAGATATTTGCCAACAAAGGTCCATCTTGTCAAGGCTATAGTTTTTCCAGTGGTCATGTATGGATGTGAGAGTTGGACTGTGAAGAAAGCTGAGCACCAAAGAATTGATGTTTTTGAACTGTGGTGTTGGAGAAGACTCTTGAGAGTCCCTTGGACTGCAAGGAGATCCCACCAGTCCATCCTAAGGAAATCAGTCCTGAATATTCATTGGAGGGAATGATGCTGAAGCTGCAACTCCAATACTTTGGTCACCTCATGCGAAGAGTTGACTCATTGGAAAAGACCCTGATGCTGGGAGGGATTGGGGGCAGGAGGAGAAGGGGACAACAGAGGATGAGATGGCTGGATGGCATCACGGACTTGGTGGACGTGAGTCTGAGTGAACTCTGGGAGTTGGTGATGGACAGGGAGGCCTGGCGTGCTGCGATTCATGGGGTTGCAAACAGTTGGACACAACTGAGCAACTGAACTGAACTGATGAACATAAGGATGCATGTATCTTTCCAAATTATAGTTTTGTCTGGGTATATACCAGGAGTGAGATTGCTGGATCATATGGTAATTCTGTTTTTAGTTTTCTGAGGAACCTCCCATAAATTGACTGCACCAACTTACATTCCCACCAACAGTGTAGGAAGATTCCCTTTTCTCCATACCCTCTCCAGCATTTATTATTTGTAGACTTTTTAATGGTAGCCGTTCTCACCAGTGTGAAATGATACCTCTTTGAAGTTTTGATTTGCATTTAAGGAAGACATACAGATGGCCAGTGTTTTTTTGTAACCACTGGCTTAGCTGGGAGGACAGAGCCCTATTTTGTGGTATCTGCTGCATGGTATAAGTGCTCCGTTATGTCGGCTTCATGCTCTCAGCGTGGTGTAGTGACATCGTGTGACGGCATGCAGAATTTGAAAGAGATATGCACAGCTGACTTTCAGTTGTGCCACCTCTGGCATGGAATTCTGGGAGCTGACTGAAGTAAAGAACTAGGAATTTCAGCATCTGGCTTGTTGACATTTTCTTTATCCTCCTGTTTTCAGTATGGCCAGGTATTTACTTTTATTGCTGCCCTAAGAAATGACCACAAACTTAGTGACTTAAAAATAACACAGATTTACAGGCACACCTCATTTTATTGCCCTTTGTTTTATCACACTTTAACCCAGATTTTGCATTTTTTACAGATTGAAGGTTTGTGGCAACCCTACCTCGAGCAAGACTGTTGGCGCCAGTTTTTCTAACAGCATTTGCTCACTTGTGTCTCTGTGTCACATTTTGGTAATTCTTGCAATATTTCAAATATTTTCATTATTATTTTCTTTGTTATAATGGTCTGTGAGGGATCATTGATGTCACTGTTGTAAATTTTTGGGGGTGCCGCAAACCACACGCACATACAAGAGTGAACCAAATGTGTGTGTTCTGACTGCCCCACTGACCAGCCAGTCCCCTTCTCTCCCCCACTTCCTGGGCCTCCCTGTTTCCTGAGATACAACAGCTTTGAAATTAGAGCAGTTAATGACCTGATAGTAGTCTGTAAGTTGTTCAAATGAAAGGAGTCCCACATCTCTCACTTTAAATCAAAAGCAAGATGTGGTTAGGCTTAGTGAGGAAGGCATGTTGAAAGCTAAGGTGGGCTAAAAGCTTGGTCTCTTGCACCAAACAGATAGTCAAGCTGTGAGCACAAAGGAAACGTTCTTGAAGGAAATTAACAGTACTATTGCAGTGAGCACACGAATGATAAGAAAGTGAAGTAGCCCAACTGCTGATGTGGAGAAAGTTTCTGTGGTCTGGATAGAAGGTCAAAGCAGCCACAACATTCCCTTAAGCCAAAGCCTAATCCAGAGCATGACTAATTCTTCAGCTCTGTGAAGGCTGACAGAGGTGAGGATGCTGCAGAAGATAAGTTTGAAACTGGCAGAGGTTCATTCATGATGTTTAAGGAAAGAAACCTTAGTAACATGAAAGTGCAAGGTGAAACAGCAAGTGAGTGATTCGGAAAAATCAAGATGATGAACGAAGGTGACTGTACTAAACAGATTTTCCATGTAGACAGAACATCTTTCTATTGGAAGAAGAAGCCATCCAGGATGGGCCTGGCATCAGTGATTCAAAGACTAGGCTGACTCTTGTCAAGGGCTAGTGCAGCTGGTGACTTTCATTTGAAGCTGTTGCTCATTTTCCGTTCCCCAAATCCCAGGGCCCTTAAGAATTATGCTAATATTATGCTAAAATTGTGCTACTCTGCTTGTGCTCTGTAAATGGAACGACAAAGCCAGATGACAGCACATCTATTTACAACATGGTTTACTGAATTTAAGCCCACTGTTAAGACCTCCTGCTCATAAAAAAAAAAAAAAGATTCCTTTCAAAATATTATTGCTCATTGACAATGCAGGTGGTCACCCAAAGCTGTGGTGAAGATGTACGATTCATGTCATTTTCATGCTTGCTTATACAGTATACAGGCCACAGATCAAGAACTCATTTTGACTTTCAAGTCTTCTACTTTAAAAAAGATATTTTGTAAGGCTATAGTGGCCACAGACGGTGATTCCTCTGATGGATGTGGGCAGTCAATTGGAAACCTTTAGGGAAGGGTTCACCATTCTAAATGCTATTAAGAGCATTTATGATTCATGAGAAGAGGTGATAATATCAACATTCACAGGAGTTAGAAGTTGATTCCAACCTTTATGAATGACTTGCAGGGGAGGGATTCAAGACTCCAGTGGAGGAAGTAATTGCAGATGCGGTAGATATAGCAAGAGAGCTAGAATTAGGAGCAGAGCCTGAGGATGTAAATGCAGAGCTCCAAAGAACAGCAAGAGAGATAAGAAAGTCTTCCTAAGTGAACAGTGCAAAGAAATAGGGGAGAACAACAGAATGGGAAAGACTAGAGATCTCTTCAAGAAAATTAGAGATACCAAGGGAACATTTCATACAAAGAGGGAAACAATAAAGGACAGAAATAGTATGGACTTAACAGAAGCAGAACTCTTGCCTAGAGAATCCCATGGACAGAGGAGCCTGGTAGGCTACAGTCCATGGGGTCGCTAAGAGTCAGACACGACTGAGCGACTTCACTTTCACTTTTCACTTTCATGCATTGGAGAAGGAAATGGCAACCCACTCCAGTGTTCTTGCCTGGAGAATCCCAGGGACAGAGGAGCCTGGTGGGCTGTGTCTATGGGATCTCACAGAGTTGGACACAGCTGATGTGACTTAGCAGTAGCAGCAGCAACAGAAGCAGAGCTATTAAGAAGTGGCAAGATTACACAGAACTATACAAAAAAGATCTTGATGACCTGGATTACCATGATGGTGTGATCACTTACCTAGAGCCTGACATCCTGGAATGTGAAGTCGAGAGGGCCTTAGGCAGCTTCACTGTGAACAAAGCTAGTGGAGGCGATAGAATTCCAGCTAAGCTGTTCCAAATCCTGAAAGATGATGCTGTTAAAGTGCTGCACTCAGTATCCTAGCAAATTGGGAAAACTCAACAGTGGACACAAGACTGGAAAAGGTCAGTTTTCATTCCAGTGCCAAAGAATGTTCAAACTACCACACAATTGCAGTCATTTCACATGCTAGCAAAGTAGTGCTCAAAATCCTCCAAGCTAGGCTTCAACAGTACTGGAACCAAGAACTTCCAGATGTACCAACTGGATTTAGAAAAGTCAGAGGAACCAGAGATCAAATTGCCAACATTCGCTGGATCATAGAAAAAGCAAGAGAATTCCAGAAAAACATCTACTTCCACTTCATTGATTGCACTAAAGCCTTTGACTATGTGGATCACAACAAACTGTAGAAAATTCTTAAAGAGATGGGTATACCAGACCACCTTACCTGCCTCTTAAGAAATCTGTATGCAGGTCAAGAAGCAACAGTTAGAACTGGACATGGAACAATAGACTGTTTCCAAATTGGGAAAGGAGTATGTCAAGGCTGCATATTGTCACCCTGCTTATATAACTTATATAACTCAGAGTACATATGCAAAATGCTGGGCTGGGTAAAGCACAAACTGGAATCAAGATTGCCAGGAGAAATATCAACAACCCCAGATAGGCAGATGACACCACCCTTATGGCAGAAAGCAAAGAAGAAATATTTTTACTTCTCGATGAAGGTGAAAGAGGAGAGTGAAAATGCTGGCTTAAAACTCAACATTCAAAAAATGAAGATCATGACATCTGGTCCCATCACTTCATGGCTATTAGATGGGGAAACAATGACAGACTTTATTTTCTTGGGCTCCAAAATCACTGGGGACAGTGACTGCAGCCATGAAATTTAAAAGATGCTTGCCCCTTTGAAGAAAAGCTGTGACAAACCTAGAGAGTATTAAAAGCAGAGACATTGCTTTACCGACAAAGGTCTGTGTAGTCAAAGCTATGGTTTTTACAGTAGTCATGTATGGATGTGAGAGTTGGACGTAAAGAAGGCTGACTACCAAAGAATTGATGCTTTCGAATTGTGGTGTTGGAGAAGACTCTTGAGAGTCCCTTGGACTGCAGGGAGATCAATCGTAAATTAAATCAATCCTGAATATTCATTGGAAGGACTGATGCTGAAGCTGAAACTCCAGTACTTTGGCCACCTGATGTGAAGCGCCGACTCATTGGAAAAGACCCTGATGCTGGGAAAGATTGAAGACAGGAGGAGAAGGGCATAACAGAGGCCTAGATGGTTGGATGGCATCACTGACTCAATGGACATGAGTTTGAGCAAGCTCTGGGTGATGGTAAAGGACAGAAAAGTCTGGAATGCTGCAGTCCATGGGGTTGCAAAGAGTTGGATATGACTGAGCGACTGAACAACAACAATATGATAAAACTTGAACAGATGAGGAGTTGCTTCATAATGATGAGCAAAGAAATGGTATTTTGAGACAGAATCTACTCCTGATGGGGATGCTGTAAAGAGTGTTGTAAGGACAACAAAGGACTTAGAGTAATTCATAAATTTAGTTGATAAAGCAGTTGTAGGCTTTGAGAGGGCTGGCTCCAGTTTTGAAAGAAATTTTCCTGTGGGTAAAATACTGTCAAGCAGCACTACATGATTCCTCCTTTATGAAAGGGAGAGTCCATCGATGTGGCAAACTGCATTGTTGTTTTATATTAAGAAGTTGCTGTAGTCACCCAAACCTTCAGCAACCACCACCCTGATCAGTCAGCAGCCACTGAGGCAAGACCTTCCACCAGTGAAAAGATTATGATTCAGGGAAAGCTCAAATGATGGTTAACATTTTTTTAGCAATAAAGTTTTCTTTAATTAAGGTATGTACTTTTTTTATACATAATCCTGTTGAATCTTAGTAGCCCACATTATAGAATAAACATAACTTTTTAATGAACTGGGCAACCAAAAATTTTGTGTTACTCCTTTTATTGCTGTACTGTGGTCTGGACGCAAACCTTCAGTATTTCCAGGGAATGCCTTTATATGCACCACGTTTATTTTCTTTATCCATGGACACTCAGGTGCCTTCCATATATCGGTTATTGTATATAATGTTCAGATGAACATGAGAATGCTTTTATCTTTTCACATGAGTATTTTCATTTTCTTGAGATAAAAGCTTGGAAGTGAAATTGCTGGATCATGTGGTAGTTCTGTTTTTACCTTTTACTTTTTTGAGGAACCTCCATACTGGTTTTCGTAGCAGCTGCAGCAACTTATGTTCTCATCAGCAGTGCGCCGTGGTTCCCTTCTCTCTACCTGCCCACCAACACTCGAGCATCCTTGTTACAGTCATTCTGACAAGTGTGAAGTGGTACCTCATTGTGGTTTTCCTTTGTATTTCCCTGATGAGTACTGATATTGAGCATCTTTTCATGGACCTTGTGGCCATCTGTATGTCTTCTTTGGAAAAGTCTATTTAGATCTTTGGTCCTAAGGTTTAAAATTAGGATTGTTTGGATTTTTTTATTTTTTATTTTTATTTTTTGCTATTCAGTTGTATGGAGTCTTTATATCTTTGAATATTAACCCTCTGATCAGATATATGGCTTGCAGACATTTTCTTCCATTCAGTGGGTTACCTATTTTGTTGATGGTTTTCGTTGCTATAGAGAAACTTTTTAGTTTGTTGTATTCCAAGTCTTATTTTTACCAAGTTATTTTTCTGTTGGAATTTTTATCTTTTTCTTGCTGGCATTTAAGTATTTTTTGTGTGCTAGATACTACTCCTTTTGTCAGTTTTATGTATTGTAGAAATGCTTGTCATGTTTGTAGCTCTCTTAATTCTTTTTGTGATGTCACTTCAGCATTAAAAATGCCTACTTTTGATGTGATCAAATTTGCGAACCTTTTCCTTTATAGTTATCATTTGTGTCTTGTTTAAAAGTCCAACACTATTACAACGTTATAAAGATAGTCTTCTGTATTATATTTTTAGATTTTTGTAGCTTCATCATTGACATTTTTTTTTTAAACTTTAAACTTTTTATTTTGTATTGGGGTATAGCCAATTAACAATGTTGTGGTAGTTTCAGGTGAACAGCGAAGGGACTCAGCCATACATATACATGTATCTATTCCTTTGAAACCCCCCTTCCATCTATACTGGCATATAACATTGAGCAGAGTTCTATGTGCTATACAGTAGGTCCTTGTTGGTATCCATTTTAAATATAGCAGTGTGTACATGACCTTCCCAAACTCCCTAATTATCCCTTTCCCCCTTCCTTCCTTCCCTTCAACCTTAATTTCATTTTATAAGTTTGTAAGTCTCTTTCTGTTTTGTAAGTAAGTTCATTGGTATCATTTCTTATAGATTCCACATATCAGGGATGTCATACAATATTTTTGCCCTCTGTCTGACTTCACTCAGTATCACACTCTAGGTCCATCCATGCTGCTGCAACGGGCATTTCATTCTTTTTAATGGCTGAGTAATATTCCATTGTGTATATGTACCACATTTTCTTCATCCATTCCTCTGTTGATGAACTTTTAGGTTGCACTGACATTTATTTTTAATCAATCTGGGACTGATTTTTGAGTATAACATGAGAGCTAGAAGTTCATTGTATTAGAACAAAACCAAAAATTTTCATCCTGGGACCATTTATGAAAATGCCCTTCCATCCCTGCTAATCTGCATGTGTATTATGTTTAAGATTAAATTATTATACTTATGTGTGGGTGTGCTTCTGGCTCCATCAGTCATTTTCCCTATTTCTGCACCAATATATTATCTTAATTACTGTGGCTTTATAATAATTCTCGCCTGGTCAGCAGGTCCTCTTGTATTCTACTTGAGTGTCTGGTTATTCTAGCCCTCTGTTCTCATATATAAATCATATTTTGAGTCATAATCAGGTTTTCAAGTTTATCTCCCACACCCATGTTGAAATTTTGATTAGAATTACCTTAAGTCAAACTCCAGTACTTTGGCTGCCTCATGCAAAGAGTTGACTCATTGGAAAAGACTCTGATGCTGGGAAGGATTGGGAGCAGGAGGAGAAGGGGACGACAGCAGATGAGATGGCTGGATGGCATCACTGACTCGATGGACGTGAGTTTGAGTGAACTCCGGGAGTTGGTGATGGACAGGGAGGCCTGACGTGCTGCGATTCATGGGGTCACAAAGAGTCGGACATGATTGAGCAACTGAACTGAACTGAACTGAAGTCTTTGGAGCATTTTGGGGAGTTTGAGCATCTGTGTAATATTGGATCATTCAGTCTATAAACATTATACATATTTTCATTTACTTAGATATTCTTTAACTTTTTCCAGTAAAGTTTTACATTTTTTCTTGCAATTTTTTTGTTTCCTTTAATGCATGATTTTTGATGGTATCTTTTTAAAATTACATTTTGCAACTCATTCTTGCAGAAGTTTAGAATGGCAGTAGGATTTTTATGTAATGTCTTTGTGTTCTTATTTTAACTGTTTATTAATTGTATCACTTCTGTGTAAATGATATTAGATTTTCTGTGTGGAAAATCTTTTTATCTATGAATGACAGTTGTGTTTCTTCCTATGAAAATAGGCCTTTGAAATCTGTTAATCATGTCCATGATTTTCTTTATAGTTTTATTTTTATCACCTCCAAATTTTTGTCAGACACAATGTTTAGTTTTCCATGTGTTTGAATTTTATACTAATGGAGTGATTACATATTATTCTGGTACTTGCTTTTCTCCCGTACTGTAGACTGAATTATGTACCCCCTACATTTACTTGTTGAAGCCCAAACCCTCAATTTGATTTGAGGTTAGGACTTTGGAACTTAATTAGGTTTAGATGAGATGATGACCATGGGGCCCTCATGATGTGATTAGTGCCCTTTCCAGAAGAGATACCAGAGAGCCTATTCTTGCTGTTTCTCCCCATAAGGACGTGTAAGAATGCAGTGAGCAGGTGGTTATCTTCAAGCCAAAAAGATGCCACTCACCAGAAACCAGCTATTCTGGCACCTCAGTCTTGAACCTCTAGCCTCCAGAATTGTGAGAAAATACATTTCTGTTAGTTAAGTCATCCGTTTGTGGTATTTTTTTTTTAATGGCAACTTGAGCTCTGGTAACTCCTTTTTTCCACATTAATTTTTTGAGAATCATTCATATTGGTGGGTATAATTTACTTAATTTTTACTTCTTATAGGATTCCACTATATAAGCATACTGTAACTTACGTGACTGGTGAACATTTGGGTTGTTTTCAGCTTTTTTTGTTGTTATTGTTGGTATGGTGCCTTTATGAACAGTCTTCTGTGTGTTTCTTGGTATACAGGTTAAGAATTTGTTATGTATATGTAGTTGTCAATATTCTACTGTTTTTGACCTTCAGAAACAATGGTTTCATATGGGTTAGCATTGTGCCTAACAGTAGAGTGCTGAATTGTAAAACTTCTTGCCTGAGTGATTTTACCATTTACCTTTCCACTGGTACCACGAGAATTTCTTTGGCTCCATATCTTTGTCAACATTTGATATTGTCATACTTTTATATTTTTGCTCATACGGTAAGTGTTGAGTTATTTCATTGTTACTTTAATTTGTATTTCACTTCATAACTAATGAGGTTTAGCATCTTTTCATTTGTTTATGGACCATCATATATTCTTTCCTGGGAAATTTCTTGTTCATGATTTTGCCCAATTTTATATTGCAGTGTTTGAGAAGCTGATTCTTTTTTTTACTGGGATATGAATTGCTTGGTGAATTTAGTAAATATTTGTTGAGTCAATTCTTGGTTTTAAGCTGTGCTTACATAAAGATAAGTAAGCTGGATAAACTCTTACCTCAGTGTGCACTTAAACTTACTTAATTGAGAGCACCAAACTTCTGTTCTTTCTTTTAAAATATGGATTAGCTCCATGAATTGTTTATAACACTATCTCTTTGTTTCAGTTTACACATTTGTACAATGTACTTTGACTAGTTGATATCTAGTTTCCCTTTTACCAGTGTCTATAATTCATGTTATATTTTTCTTGTTGGTTTTTAAAGCTGAGAAATAAATTTTATTACACTGGAAAATATTAAGTGCTGCTTTTATGTTATGCTTTTGCTTTTTTTTTTAATTTTGAAATGTTGGGGTTTGTTTCTATTAAGATATAATAGGTTAGTTCTCCAAGGACTATTCTCTTAGATGAATTTCCCAGACAGATTACTGTTTTTTATTTTCAAATTTTTATAAAACTGTTAAACCTAAAAATTGGACTCTAACATATATGAATTATTCTTTCTCAGAGTGAAGATACACAACAGCAAATCATCAGGGAGACATTCCATTTGGTATCTAAGAGAGATGAAAATGTTTGTAATTTCCTAGAAGGAGGATTGTAAGTAAAACATTTCATGGGCATTTCTAATCTTTGACTGTATGAGTAGAGTATCACTGTTTAATTGTTTTATTATAAAATTTCCTAATTTGATCAATTGGATTGGGGAATTAATTGCCTCTTATATTAGCTATAAATCTAACTTAAATAATTTTTAAGATACTTAATCTTTTTCTTTTAAAATTTTTATAAAGGCATTTTATATAAAGGTAACATGTTCATATGCAAAAATTCAAACAAATATAAAATGTAAACCAAGTCTTCCTCCTGCAACTTTAGTCCTTCTTCCCAGTTTCTTGTGTATCCTTCTAGAAAATTAGTTTTGCACTAACATATAAAAATGTAAGGCTTCCCCAGTAGTTCAGCTGGTAAAGAATCCACCTGCAGGAGACCCCAGTTGAATTCCTGGGTCGGGAAGATCTCCTAGAGAAGGGATGGGCTACCCACTCCAGTATTCTTTGGCTTCCCTGGTGGCTCAGATGGTAAAGAATCCACCTGCAATGTGAGTGACCTAAGTTCAATCTCTGGGCTGGGAAGATCCCCTGGAGGAGGGAATGGCAACCCACTCCAGTATTCTTGCTTGGAAAATCCCATGGACAGAGGAGCCTGACAGGCTACAATCCATGGGGTCACAAAGAGTTGGACACTACTGAGCGACTAAACACAGCACATAAAAATAGAACATTAAAAATTTTTACTTATGGGATCACACATGTATTTTGCTTATCATGTTGCTTGTTTGTACTTATATTTTGAAAAGCTTTGCATATAAACCCATCTAGAGCAGTCTCATTCATTTTAATGACTACAGAGTACTCCTTAGGGTGAATGAACCTGCTTTCATAAAAATTTAGATAGCCATCTTTTATTTTATATTATGAACAATTCTGAAGTCTACTTTTCAGATATTATATATGTATGTGTCTAGATAAAATAAGTTTAAATTCAGATAACAGACTTTCCTGTTTTTAAAATGAATAAATAAAAATTGCATATAATTAGTTTGCCAGCTGTTATAAATTTAAATTAATGGGTTTCATGAAAACAGTTTGTTCTCAAATGGTTTCATAGATGGTCCCTTCCATGCTTATATCTTTAATTTCTTACCAGGATATTTCCTCACTGACAATTCAAAAAACTCAACTTTAACTGAACTTCATTCACTGTGAATAATTAGAAATTAGTCAGAGAAACCTACACTTTTCTGTATTTTTAAGGTAGATGATGTATATTATAAAGAATAGTTTTCATAATAGAGAATTCATTCATACCTGACCAAAAATTACTTTTTATCATGTAGAAAGTTTACTTGCATTTCTTAAAAGGTTATATCCTGTTGCACTTAAATTTGCAAATACACATATGATTTGTAAATTTTGCTGTTAACTCAAGGCCTCCAATTTCATAGTTGATAGATGTACCTGCTTTCTGTGTTTGTATTTTAATTGTACTTCACTTATGTTGCTTAAACTTCTGTAGTTGACTTGTGTTTGCCAGTACCATCATTTCCCTTTATTCCAGTCTCCTGATCTTCTAATCTCGTAGGAAGTTTATCACCGAGCACAGTGTACTGCCTGGGGTACATGTGCAAGAAATTGATTGATCTAACCAGGGCACTGTTTGAACCAGAAAGTATGGCTTGAATTTGTGATTATTCTTTTCAGCCTTATAAAAAGTAGAAAGCAAGTATTGCATCAGAAATGGGGCTGCACATCTGATTTAATCCTAGTGTTGTTACTAACAAGCTGGTTTTCTTGGTTAGGTCACTAAAATTCTTTGTACCTCAGTTTTCTCCTCTTATGTTAAATGAGATATTTGGACTAAGGATTTCTAGAATTCTGTGCTTTTTATATTGTGTGTTACATTCTATACAAGAATTTGAATCAGTATTGTACTATATATAGCTTAAAGATGAAATTATAATAAAGTGTGTTTATATTAATATTTTTATTTTCTTTCAAAAATTTTAATTGCCATTTTAAAACTTATAGTTTTAAAATATTCGGTCTTCTTTTACAGCAGAGCCAGACAGAAATGTAAGATAAATGACTACACTGCAGATTCAGGAGGAGGGCTGCTCTTTGTGCTCTCTTTGTCCCTTTCAAGGGTCAGGTGCAAGGACAGTGCATAGTAAATACACGCAGGGAACCTTTGAAGTGCTTGTACATATTTTTACATTGCATATCTTGTCTAGATAGTAGGAGTTTTCATTCTTGTCCAAGATAATTTTCATTTTTGGTATTAAAGGATGTAAAATAATAAATGAGTATATACTTAAGGAAGTTGTTTCTACAAACTTGTGAATTTAGTATTACTTTTACTGAGTAAGAAATAGGGACTTCCCTGGAGGTCCATGTGCAGGGGGCATGAGTTTGATCCCTAGTTGGGGAACTGAGACCCCACAAGCCTCAAAGCGAGCCCAAAGAAAAGAAATAGTTGTTATTTTCCTGGGTCATCTTTGAATGTTCAGTTAGCTCTCATTGTGTTTAGCTTTGATTTTTGTAAACTTAACTATGGAATAGCTAAACTATATTTAGAAAAATAAAAGGTGTTTATAATGAATGATTCCATATTTTTAAAATGCTGAAACTCCAATCCGTAAAAAAAAAGTATTTGGCAAAAGAATTGAGTATCTCTTAGCTCAGTTTTCTTGTGCTTCTACTCCAAAACAAAATGTGCTTTTGGAGAAGAACTTGATAGGACGTCTGTCCAAAACTGAAGAAGAAATGTCCTTCTTTTTTTTTCTCCTAGTTGATAATCAGTCTCAAGCTATGTAACTTACTGTGACCTATGGGATTAAATCTAGTAAGCACTTAAAAATGCCCTATGGACTCATTTCTGCCTGCTTCTCTGGCCTAATCATGTACTTATCTTTCCTTGATTGAAACTTTCTTTTTCTTTCTTGAACATAGATATTTCATTCTTGATAAATCTGCTTTTTTATTAGTTTTCCTGTGTCTGAAATGCTCATCTCGAAATTTTTCTTGGCATTAAATGTCAGCTAAACATCAACTCTCTTAACTCCCAATCGAAAGTAGCAAATGTGTCGGTGTGGCATTGTCCTGTTTTGATTCTCTAAGTAGTTCCTTCCACCTAGGCAGTTCACTTTTTCTTGTTTGTTCATTGCTTCTCACCCATGCTCAGCGCCTGACACATAGCAAGTACTCAGTAAATAATTGAGTGAATGAACTAAGATTAAGCACTGGCATCTTTTACTTGACTTCTCTGAAGATAACAGCCATCTAGTTCACTTGAATGCTGTGTCATTGTTAACCTTTCATTTTATAGAAAGTTTTTTAAAAAAATTATCAGTTTGCTTGAGTTAACGAAAATGTTTTCCAGTTTGTTTCTATAACATTCCAATTGTTTTGTTTTGTCATTTAGATTAATCGGAGGATCTGACAACAAACTGATTTATAGACATTATGCAACATTATATTTTGTCTTCTGTGTGGATTCTTCAGAAAGTGAACTTGGCATTTTAGATCTAATTCAAGTAAGTTAACACTTGCCTCTTTTTGTCTTAAACAACAACTTTGGCATTTTTGTTTTATAAAACGTCTATGTTCTTAAATTCTCTATAGTGATGTTCTGTCTGGTAAGAAATAAAGTATCCCATAGTAGATGTTGAGTGGGTTAGAGAGGGGTGAGGGACGTAGAAACACACAGCCTGGTTTAATCTGGTGGGAACTGACAACAGCCAACATCTCTGTGCCTGTTTTCCTGTTCACGTAAGTCACCAGAGGAAGCCCTTTACCACATGTATCCAGATCTAACCCAAACCTGCCCCTTCCTGTCTCCTGCAAGTCTGCCTTAATGTCACTGAAAACTCAAGGTCAGTTATCAGCAAGTTCCTTCAGCCTCGTCTATTAATATTGCCTTCATCTTTTTGCTGTGAGTTAAATCTGGCTTCCCTGATGATAATAGCTGCCCCCTTCTTCTTAAACAGCAGTTTTCTCTCCTCCTTTCTTCACTTCATTGACCCTGAAGGGTGTTCTCTTTGCCTTTCATTACTTTTTCTAGACCTTTTTCTCTTCTGAAACATCTCCAGACTTCATCTCATGTTCTCAGACTTCATCTCATGTTCTCAAACTGTACCACTTTCTACCCGTGCTTTCTACCCATTGAAGTAACCTCTCACTCCCACTCCCTATTCATGGGACATTTTGTCAAAAACTTTCAGTGGTCTGAGACTTTACTCTACCTGCAAGCAAAAACTACCACGGTTTCATGGATGCTAACAAAAGATGGAGGGCGGGGAGTGGTGTTTCTGGTGTAGAAACAAAGGACTTCATTACTAACAGCTAAAGCAGTAGCCAGAGTGACAGCATTTGCTTTCACTAGTTACTCAAGTCCCAGATCCTAAAGTGTGACTCAATAAGGTATCTTTTCATAACAGACACTAGGCATGTCTGCCCATGTTCTAGAGGAAGAGAACGTCTTCCAAGCAAAGGAAACGTACCCTTTGCTTTGGAGGGAAACACTGTCTATTTTCCAAGGCTGTTGGCTATACAAGTTTGCTTGGAAAGTTAATCCACAATAAAGGTAGTTAGTACCTCTGTTCACATGATGTAGAGGAATGGAAGACCCGTGGAGAATTGTCTCCAGCAGATACTAGTTCTTAGTTCCATGACATTCACTCCGTACTACTTGTATTATAATTCTTGGGTATTTCCACATTCATGTGGGTAATTCATTCAGTACACTGGTGTCTTCAAGCTGAAATTCCTCTTCTCCAGTGAATTTTGCCCGTTATCCTGTTGGGACCCTCAGTTCTTTTCTTCGTTTTTTTTTTTTTTTTTTTTTTAGGATAAAAATATTTATTGACAGTTTTCTAGCTATAGTTATATATTCTAAACTATTCAATGTTTGTTAATAAATAAACGGCAATTCTAGAAAAATAGATATTTCTAGGATCCTGTATTCTCTTCCTGTGTTTTTTATCCTTTCAGTTGATCTTTGGGATCTTCTGTCTTTTAAATCTATGTTTTTCTCACTGTCCCTGATCCTCCTGATATCTTACTTTCCTTGGCCAGCTTAAATTCCATGGTCAGTCATGATACTCATAGGCTTACATATACTCAGCTTTTTGCCTATACCCACACATCTGAGAAAAAAAAAGATAACCATACATGCTGGCCTCACTTTAAATTCATGGTCCCAGACCTTAGGGAGTCCTTAATGCTACCCAGTAATCAAATTATATTTCCCCGGTCATTTCACTCTCCCACACTCCTAGACAATGGCTGATACACTCTCCTCCTTTCTCAAACCTCTAGCACTTCTCCAGCATATAGCTTCCCTAGTTTGTTAGGCAACCAGAAGGAAACTTCCACAGACTCTGTATCTACTTTGTTGCACTCTGTCCTTTCTGTAAGAGAAGAGTAAACTTTGTTCCTAGCTAAGGCCAGCTCCCCCACTTACATACTAGCCTCCTCATTGCTCTAGCATTTTTCTCTCTTCTACCTCATTTTTTCTTCTCTTCTAGATTATTCCCACTAGTCTATAATGTGTTAATACGTTCTTCCATCTTAAAAATCCTGTCCCTCCTTCCTTCTCTAGCCACTGCCTTATTTCTTTCCCTCTCCTTATAGCAAAACACTTTAAAAATATTTTCTATATGCAGTGTCTTAAATTTTCCTTCTCTCATTCTTTCTTGAATATGTTCCAATCAGGTTTTTCAGCTCCGCTGTTGCTAAATCTAAAGGTGCTTCTCAGCCTTCCTTTACTTGATCAAGATTATTTATCACTCTTCTTCATGAAATATCTTCTTCACTTGGCTTCTAGGACACCTTGCTTGTCTGGTTTGCATCCTCCTACTTTTAGTTGCTTCATTTTAGTTTCTTGATCTCTCTCATATATTCTTTGGCAAAAACTCTGTTGAGTATACAGAATCCAGTTAGTACCCTCTGCACTGCCTCCAACATGGTCCATGCCACCATCGGCTCTTGCTTGGGTTATTTCAGTAGCTTTCTGACTGGTCTTCCTGCTTCCACTGTCTTTTCCCTTTTGTCTTTTCTTAGTAGAACAGCCAGGGTGATACTGTTCAAATATGTTGTGTTTTACACTCTTCCATATTGAATTCTCCAGTGGCTTCCCCTCTCACTCACAGTAAAAGCCAAATTCCTTATAAATGACCCGTGGGTCACATAATCTGACTCTCCTCCCCGTGCCTTATTACTTACCTCCATTTTCTAGTGTTTTCCCCTTTGCTTCACCCACCCTGGCCTCAGTGTTCCTCAGATACACCAGGTATGCTTTTACCTCACAACCTTTGTACTTGCCGATCTTCCTATCTGTATTGTTCGTCCATCATTGATTACTATTTTGATATTATTGCTGATCTTAATGGATATGACAGCATGGTTGTTACTGCTCAGATGGGAATTTAAAACCAAATATCCTTTGTCATATCTGAAGTCTATCATGTATTTATGAAAAGTGGAAACTATGTCTTGCATTTTGCAAAACTTTTTAGCTATGACTATTTGAAATGTTGGTAATATGTCTTGATCCTAAATAAAATACAGAGAAAAGAATTTCAGGAGAATTGTGTTATCTTTCAATTTCTAATGTAGATGAGCTATTTTTATAAGAAGATCCTATTGAGTTATTACATGTTGATCTATTATGTCACAAAAAAGAAACTTTCTGTAATTTGCCTTACAGAGATGGGTTCTATCAACTCCCTTGAACATGTTGGAAGTTCTGTAGTTACTGTCTTGCCCCTGTGGTTATTACAGATCTTTAAAGAAGAGGGAGTGCTGAGCATGCACAAGTTAGTCATTTTTTAAAAAGTTGGTTGAGTGAACGAAGTGGAAGAGAGTAGCTTATTGTTTCTGCTTCTGTCTCATGAAACAAACAGCTTTTCAGAGCTTATTTAGAACTGATTTACTGGCCTTGTTCATCCTCTAGTTTCGAGAAAGGCAAGTGTAATACAAGTAAAAGTGGAAAATTATATAAATCAAGAAAATAACAACAACAACAAATAAAATCATATACATAAAATATATATATATATATAAATCAAGAGAGTTTAGATCAAAACCTCTTGGTTTTATATTTTTGTTAGAGAATGGGTCAAGAAAACTTAATCACCATCAGTATGTGATGACTAAATACATGTTTCATTGTGGTTTTTTGAATATTAAAAACAATACAATTCAAATGATCATTGGGCACTCATATTAGTACTTTTATGCCAAGATTTTGTGTTTCTAAGGTACCAGTGTGTTGTGTCAGATTTGAGTTTTTATCTTATGTAAAATCTGAAAGGACTTGTTAGTACCTTCCATGTGAGATTTATACCAGCATGCCACCAAGCTGAATAATCAGCTTCTATTTTCTTTTAATTCTTTGTTAGTCAGGGGGAAAAGGTGGCCTTTTTTTCTTTCTTGTGTGTGCTATTTTAGTGTGATAGTGACTGCAGTATAATCCAGTTTCAGAGTTGTAAGCTAGCCTTTTTGAAGTCCTTTCTCTTGTAGCGTATCTTCATTGGAAGTGTTGAAATATTTACACAGAGTGAGACTAGGACTTCATTAAATATTCATGTCGGTTGTTTGAGTTATTTATGAGCAGAGTGTCCTCAATTAATTTAGTATGCCACGCTGGTAATGGAGGCATAAAAGTTTACTCAATAATTTCAAATTTTGTAACAGCTTTCTGCTACATGATGTCACATGTAGTAGTTATTCAGTGTCAATCTTGTTCAGTTATAGTTAGGAAGAAATGGAGAATAAACTGCTAAACTTTTCTCTAAATTTAGAAAGATATGTTTTGACCTTAGTGTTATAATATGAATATAAACTAGAGTTCTCATATATATAGCATCTGTCAGTTCTGTAGTACTGACTGTTACACTGACTTTTGTGAAGTTATTTTACTTATTGCTATTAATGTTAATGTAATATGATAGTGAGCAAGTCATTTAATGCTTACAGACCTTGAGTTTTTTTCAGTTGTAAAGTATGCCTATTTTAGTATACTACCTATAGACCTCATGAGTTGTTAAAAATATCAGTCAATTAAAGCACGCTGCTGCTGCTGCTGGTAAGTCGCTTCAGTCGTGTCCGACTCTGTGCGACCCCGTGGACTGCAGCCTACCGGGCTCCTCAGTCCCTGGGATTCTCCAGGCAAGAGTACTAGTGATTAAAACCATTCAGGCCCTGCGTGTACTTTGGGCAAGTTGTTTAACCTCTGGGGCTTCCCTGGTGGCTTAGAGGTTAAAGCATCTGCCTGCAATGCGGGAGACCTGGGTGCAGTCCCTGGTTGGGAAGATCCCCTGGAGAAGGAAATGGCACCCCACTCCAGTACTCTTGCCTGGAGAATCCCATGGACAGAGGAGCCTGGTGGGCTACAGTCCACGGGGTCGCAAAGAGTAGGACACGACTTCACTTTCACTTTCAACCCTGATTTTGTTTGTCTGCAAAATAGGGGGAATAATAATAATAACAATAGCTCATAGAGTAGGTGAAAGCATTAAAAAATGTATAGTGTACGTGAAGCCTGTTACTAAATGACTCGCTTATAGCAGTCAATTTTTTTAGCTGACATTATCATTAAAGCATGTATTTATGAGGATAGTGTATAAAGTATTATTCATTAATACACAAACTGAATTGGGTAAAGAAGTCTTATTTTTCTTTTTCATTTTTATAAGAATTTGGGCTTCTTTTTATCCTATGTGGTCTTAGCTGAAATCTTAGGAGGAATTCTGCTTTGAGATAGAGTTACATGGTAGGGATAGGCATAACTGAAGAAACTTATAAGCCAAGAACACTCAGCTGAAGATTCTCTGGTCTTTGCACTATCATGTAGGAAGCTGTGCTGATGTAGATACCACTACACATGGAATAGTGTGCCAACGGAGGGCTCACACCTTCCACCACATCATTTTTCTCTTATTACAAAGGTCAGCTTCATTGAAAGCATCCTAGTCCATAGGGTGGCATATACATTACTTAAGCTTTGAGCTGTACATGGTGAGGTGCCACCTGTTTTTAAGAATTGTCTGGGAAACCTAACTGACCAGCTCTTGAGGACTGTGGGAAGTTGCAGCTTCCCTGTGGGGGACTGAGAAGGATAAACCCCTGGTTCCAGAGATGAATTCTTGTGCAGTTCCTCCTGCTGGAGAAAGAGGGAACTGTGGCGCGATTTGTTTCTTTTCTGGGCATTCCAACAGTGATCCAGGCACACCCAGGATCATTTTAGGAAAATTCTATTTTAGGCATTCCAACAGTGATCCAGGCACACCCAGGATCATTTTAGGAAAATTCTATTTTAGGCATTCCACAGTGATCCAGGCACACCCAGGATCATTTTAGGAAAATTCTACTTGTTCCACCAGACTGTGTTACTAGAGTATTAGAAATTTCTGTTTTTAATAAGACTTGTTTTTTATGTATGTAGGAAACCAAAAAATAGTTCTGTAAACAATTTGAATCGACACTGTTAGGGTGATTCAGCATTCCTAAAATCCTTTTCCTATCTTATTTTCATTGTTTAAATATTGAAATTACTTCAGTATAATAATTGAAGTAATACACTTTTCAGTTATTTCCATTGCTGCTTCTTCATGATAAATCCAGGTGTCAAATTTGATGATGCTCCCTAGTCTATGGAGAAGGAAATGGCACCCACTCCAGTACCCTTGCCTGGAAAAGCCCTTGGACAGAGGAGCATGATAGGCTACAGTCCATGGGGTCGCAAAGAGTTGGACACGACTGAGCAACTTCACTTTCCCTTTTCCTATTCTAATTTACATGTTTTATTGACCTCTCAGCAGTCCCCTTGGGAGGCATTATAGTGTCAAGTTGGTGTTTGGAGTTTGATGGTATGGACTTAAGTATTGGTTATGTCATCTAACAGTTTTGTAACTTTGAGTAAATTACTTAGTCTTATCCATCTCAAATTTTCTTGTCTGTAAATGCTAATATCTATACCTGCCTTGCCAGCATTGTGATAAGAATTGGAGATAGTGTATATAAAGTAGTCAGCCCAGGGCCCGGAATGTAGCAGACACATTGTTATTACTTTATAGTGGTGAAGAACTTAAGTATGTAAAGTCAGAATTTTAGAGCTAGAAGTTAAAATTTATTTTTTTTTCCCCTTCACAGTAGGATTGAGAGAGAAAAACTCAGCTTATGTTACTATTTTTCCTTGAAATAATGTGATTTCTTTATTTGTCAGCACAGAATAGTAGATTTCAGGGGGGACTGGATATACAGGAGAAGAGTAGCTTTCCAACTTGGTTTTTCAAAAATTTTTTTCTTTAAAATTGAAAAAAAAAAACTTTTCATGTTGAAATTATTTTAGACTTGAAAGAGTGGTAAATATTAATACAATACAAAGAATTTTCAATACCATATCTTCATCCAGATTCTTCAAATTTAACATGTTCCATAACTTCAAGTAGGTAATTAAAATCAGGAAATTTACATTTATAGAATACTGTTATCTGCAGAGTGTATTCAGAATTTGCCAGTTGTGCCATTAATGTAACTTTTCTCGTTAGGTGCACAGTTAAGGTCATGTATTGTGTTCGTCTCCTGTCTCCTAAGCCTCCTTCGCTCTGTTCGCTCTGTAATAGTTCTTCACCTTTGTCTGCCATTCATCCCATCTCCTTTGTACCTTGATCCTTTGAAGAGTACTAGCCAGTTATTTCGCAGAGGATTCCTCAGTTTGGATTTGATGTTTCTTAATGGTTAAATTTGGGTTATATATTTTTGAATATCACAAGTAATGTTATGTCCTTCTCAAATGCATCATATCAGGATATGCATAATGTCATTCTGTCCCATTACTTGTGATAAAGTGCTTGCCAGGTTCACCTGCGTAAACTTCTCTTGCCCCTTTGTGCTTAGAATTATCTTATGGAGAATAATTTTGATAGTATATACATAATATTTTTTTGAATCATAATTTGGTCATTAGTTTTTAGCATCTTTTGATGATTCCTGCCTGAATTATTGTGGTGTTTGCCAAATGGTGATTTTTTTCATGATTTTTCTATTTATTAGTTGGTATTCTGTAAGGAAAAGCTAAGATTTTTATTCATTTTATTTTAAGTCAGTGCTCAAAATACCAATTGTAGGGACTTCCCTGGTGGTCCAGTGGTTAAGAATTTGCCTTCCAAAGCAGGGGTTACCGATTTGATACCGTACTATTGCCTGGAAAATCCCATGAACAGGGGAGCCTGGTAGGCTACAGTCCATGGGGTCGCAAAGAGTCGGACACGACTGAGCAATTTCACTTCACTTCACTTCAGGGAACTGAAAAGATCCCACATACTGCAAGACAGCTAGGCCCGTGGGCCACAACTAAGTCCTGACGCAGCCAAATAAGTAAATACATATTTTGAAAAATACCAGTTGTGTCCGACTCTTTGCAACCCCATGGGCTGTAGCTGCCAGGTTCCTCTGTCCACGGGACTCTCCAGGGCAGGAATACTGTAGTGGGTTGCCATTTCCTCCTCCAGCAGATCTTCCCAACCCAGGATCAAACCTGCGTTTTGTATCCTCCATTTCCTGCATTGCAGGTGGATTCTTTACCACTGTGTGCTATTATCATCATTAGCCCTTAAATTTTTTTCATTTTTATTTTAAAAAATAGAAATTAATCACACAGTAAGAATCACTGAGTTCTTTAAGAATTCTTAAAGAATCATTATGACATGAATACAGAAAACAGCCCTTTCATCAACTCAGTTTTTTCATATTGAAGTCAAGAATTTAATTTGTTTCAATTAACTGCTACATGGTAAATGCACAATAAATGTCTCATTTTTACTGATAGAAAAAATATCTGTAATCATTGGCACGTTAGTATCTAGCTCAGGTTTACTGGAAGTCCACTCCAGAATCCAGTCATATGCTGACTCAAGTGCTATTTACGTACTTTAAACGTCGTACTTTCTATAGTCTGGATCTTATGTGCAACTGTATTCATAGTTGTTCTTCAAGGGTAATTGGTCAGATTTTAAGTTCAGTCTGTCTTCCCTAGCTTTGTTAGTACATTTTTATTGATGTCTTTTGATTCTTTATTTGTGCTAAGCCAATGTTTCTGTAGAACATCTCGCTGCTGACTAAACAAAATTATTATTTTTTTGATCTCAGCATATTTTTAAACTTATGCCCTCTATTCTTGGGTTTAAGGCATTTCTTGTCTTATGTCAGTTTAACATTTATGTACTTTATTTAATATTATAGATTAGAAACAGTAGGATTGGTTGCTCCTGAAATTTAGCAGAAGTCTGTAAGCCCAGAAATTCTTTATATTTTTATCTAGTCTAAAGAAATACCAGTCTATGTCTGATGCAGGATATGACACGCTTGGGGCTGACGCGCGGGGATGACCCAGAGAGATGTTGTGGGGAGGGGGGTGGGAGGGGGTTCATGTTTGGGAACGCATGTACACCTGTGGTGGATTCATGTCAATCTGTGCCAAAACCAATACAGAATTGTAAAGTAAAAATTAAAAATAAATAAATAAATTTAAAAAATAAAAAAAATAAAGAAGGGCCTGCCAAATCAGTGATATTGCTTAGGGAAATTTTCATGACATTTATTTTATCTAGTGCACATTTTTATTTCTGCATCTAAATATCATATTTTAATCCTTGCTAACATATATTGAATACTTTTTTTGGTGAGGTACTGTTCTAAGCCCTTTATACTTATTCTTTTAATCATTAAAACAACTCTGTGGCATAGGCACCATTATTATGCCCAAATGAGGCTTGGAGTTAAATAACTTGCCCTAGTTTTCATTGTTAGAGGCTAAGCTGTAATTTTAGTAGCCTACTAAGTACTCTTAGGTACTAAGCTTGTGATAGATTCCTGTGACCCAGGCATTATTGTTATTGTTCAGTTACCTAGTCGTGTCCCACTCTTTGCGACCCCATGGACTGCAGCACGCCAGGCCTCTCTCTCCCTCACCATGTTCCTAAATTTGCCCAAGTTCGTGTCCACAGCATCAGTGATGCCATCCAGCCATCTCATCCTCTGACACTCTCTTCGCCTTCTGCCCTCAATCTTTCCTAGCATCAGAGACTTTTCCAATGAGTCAACAGTTTGCATCAGATGACCAAATTACTGGAGCTTCAGCTTTAGCATCAGTCCTTTCAATGAATATTCAGTGTTGATTTCCCTTAAGATTGACTGGTTTGATCTCCTTGCTGTCCATGAGACTCTCAGGAGTCTTCTCCGGAACCATAGTTTGAAAGCATCATTTCTTTGGCTCTCCGTCTTCTTTACTGTCCAGCTGTTACAATTGTTTGTGATTACTGGGAAAACCATAGCCTTGACTATACAGACCTTTGTCTGCAGAGTAACGTCTCTGCTTTCAGGACACTGTCTAGGTTTGTCATAGCTTTCCTACCAAGAAGTAGATGTGTTCTGATTTCATGGCTACAGTCAACATCTGCTGTGATTTTAGAGCCCAAGAAATACAGACCCAGGCATATAACTTTGTAATTAAAGAGAGAGGAGACCCAAGGAAGTTTTGTTGTTAGAAGGGCACTGATAAGGGAGACTCAGTTTACTATTACGTGAATGTGGCATTTTTCTGAATATCTTTATGTTTATATTTATTTTTAGAAAGCTATAAGTATTAAAATGCAGGAAAACCTAAAAAATTATTCTTAGTAAATTAAAAGTAATTTTTCTTCCACCAGCCTTTGAATTTCTAAGGCCAGAGATTAATGAGTAGCTACTTAGAAGATAACAGTTACCTTGAAATTGACTTTAAACTTTTATCATTAAAAATGAAATACAAGAGGGTGCCATTTACCATGCCACTTCTGGTTTTTTACTTTTTATCTTTCTCTTTGTGAAATACAATGCAGCAACAACTGTATTATTTTTTGACTATTCCCAAAGCCTATTAATTTGTTTTTTTTTTAATTTCTTAATTTCTGTTTGTAGATTATTAGTTCTGTATTGACCTTATCCATGTAACAGATTGGTAGTATGTACCTGCCTTGGGGCTTTCGATTCTAATTATAAGTAATTCTTGCTAACCTGAAAGTTAAGAGTTTTCTGAAGCAGGTTTTTAAGTTTTCAACTAAACTTAGCATTTGAACACCTCAAATCTTAAAAATTCTTTTCCTAAGTTAAGAGCATGTACTTATAATGATATTTTGCAAGGCACTTTAAAAAAAATTATTTACATTTTTCATAGGTGGTATTACTCTGGTTTAAATACTGACAACTTTTTTTCTAACTTCCAAAGTTTTGGCAATCACATAATTTCCTTTCTTTTATATCAGTGTTTATTAGCAGAATTGGAATTTTCTATTTTTGTTTTAACTTGTAATCATCATATATGTTAAACAACCAGATAAATAGTAGTGGCTTTGGCTAGTAGATGTGTTTTGGGCAGTGGTAGGTGCTCTATTAGGGGTCAGTCACATAGGCAGATGATACCTCTGTGACTGAACTACTTAAGCTTCAGAACCTGAGAGAAAAAAATGTGTTCATCGTAAATCACATTGTCAGCATAACCTGTCTGGTCACGCTGGTACAGTGTGGCCCAGGTTCTCAGGCATGCAGAAACACTCTTATCAGACAGAACCTTCCAAGGGCTCAGAGTTGGGTTCCCAGGAACTAGTCAGAGAGTAGTCTGTAAGCAGTCCATTTTGGGGAATGGGTAGGGTTGAACAAGCCAGGCTTACTGGGTTACCCTTTTCCCATACAAGGTCATACAAGGAATTCTGGCCAGAGTTTGAGTCCAGGTCAGTCTGATTCTAAAAGCCTGTGCTCTGTCCGTGAGTTTGAATTTTAATGATCTTTTATCCTGCTTTGCTAATTAAGAACTGCTGTCTCTGTTAGATGTGGTTGAGACTTGGACCGTGCCTGTCCAGCTTGACAGACGCTTATGACAGGCTTTCTTTTTTCCTCATGTGAAGAAAGGGAGCCTGATTTGAGTATTTGTCAGTAGTTTTGTAAGTAATGGTGCTAACAATTTCTGGTTCTTAATAATTTTCAGTGAAGTTTATTTTGGTTATTACCATATTGAAAATTAGTTTAGAAGAGTAGTCTATAATTATTCTGTTTGTACTTAATACAGTTTTCAATTTAAAAAAGAGAAATGTGATAGTGGAGTTAGACATCTTAGTTCTCAGTTACAGATTGTCTGCCTTGTAGGTAATAGATTTGAATGAACTTGTATAGTTCTCAAAAGCTTTTAACCTTGTTTCTTTTCTTTAGGTATTTGTGGAAACATTAGACAAGTGTTTTGAAAACGTCTGTGAACTGGATTTAATTTTCCATGTAGACAAGGTACAGCTTCTATGTTATCAAATTTTCTAAGCTTTTTATCTTAGAAAAATGTTAATTTGTATTTGTCAAAGTAAAAATAAATTTAGTGAATAATCCTATTTTTAATCCTTTATTCAGTTAATTAGTTGTGTTTACTATTAGCCAGGCACTGTTTAGTGAAGAAGCTTAAGACCCTGACCTAGAGGAATTCACATCTAGAGGATGAGATGGGAATGGAGGAAATTACATTTAAACTGGATTTTTTTTTTTTTTTAAAGAAAAAAAGGTTAAAGGGTTCATAGATATTTCACAGACAGAAAAGGAGAGGATGACTCTACAGGCAGAGATATAAAATACATGCTTTTTGTGAGGGGAAGATTTGATATTGATCATGAAACCTAATTCTAAAGTACCTTTACTTCCATGGATTTGGGATTTCATTCTGAACCAATTTAATTTCTTAAAACAAGTGTTTTTTGGCATTGTTGTTGCTTTGTTTGTTCATTTTTGGGGGGGGACAAAACAAAATAATTTTCTGCTTTAAGGATGGTGGATTGGTAGGTGAGAGAGTAAAGACAAGGAAATAAATTAGAAGTGTACTGCGGTAGTCCAGGAAGAAATGAACTAAGGCAGTAGAGTTGAGATGAAAGAAGGTAAAACTGATAGGACTTGATGGTCTATTGAAAGGAGGTGAGAGCAAGAAAGAATGACTGAATTCTTTAGCCTGAATGACTGAATTCTTCAGTGTTACTGGCTGTTCGAGATAGGGAATTTAAGAGAGATTCCACTTCTACTATACATGGATTTTTTTCTCTGTTAAGTTGATAAAATGTAACATTGTTCTGAATGGCTAAATCATTGAATAAAATTGTTGGGAAATAATATGAAAATTTTAACAAAAAATTGTGATTTTTAAAAGTCAGCTTCATTGAAATGTAATTCACATACATAAAATTCAGCAGCTTTAAGCATACATTTTACTAAGTTTTGGCAAATGCATACCACAATCAAGACATAACAAAAAGAATGCATTTTATTATTTGTGAACATAGAAGAATACATTTACCATTAGCCAGTCCTTTCGGTCACATTTCTCATCTACTCAGTGATTTAATTTCATATATTGACTCATTTTGCACAAAGAACTTAAGCTTGATATTTTTAAGAGAATCCTTTTTAGTTTTCTGTTGCTTTTTTCTATTATCTATCTTATACTATTTGCACTTACAAAGACAGCTGTTATTTTTAGGCCTTAGGGTTCACAGTATTCTAAAGTATGTTTTGGTACATGGTTAAAATGTTTAAAATTCTATTTTTAAAGTGACTGCTCAAAGATCATTAGCTTATGTAGCAATTTTTTGAGAAAATCAAGGATTCTATTATAAAATGTTGCAGTAAGAGTAAAGTTGTTGCATTTGTAACAGAAAAATTTTCCTTAATGGAAAAATTAAACTCTACCTATATATATACCTTCCATACATGACACACAGTGTTTTTAAAACTTCTATTTTACATTAATATACATTCATTTTAGAAAAATCAGAAAAAAAAATAAGAAAATAAATAGAAGCCATCTCAATTTCAGAGATTGTCTAGTATTGAAAGATAAATTGAGGCACATTAAACATTTTAAGTTTATTTGCATAAAAATGGATTCAGATTGGTCAACACCAAGCCAGAAGTGGTTATGAGCACTCCACTGATGCAAGCTAAATGAAAGACGTTTATAGAGAAGCAGCAGAAGCAAAGCAAGGGAATTATCTGATGAAAGTGAAAAAGTGAAAGTTGCTTGAAAGTAAAAGTGGCTGTTGCGTGAAAGTGAAAGTTGCTCAGTTGTATCCAACTCTTTGTGACCCCGTGGACTATATAGTCCATGGAATTCTCCAGGCCAGAATACTGGAGTGGGTAGCCTTTGCCTTCTCCAGTGGGTCTTTCCAACCCAGGGATCGAATCCAGGTCTCCCGCACTGCAGGCCGGTTCTTTACCAACTGAGCTCTCAGGGAAGCCCTGGCTGTTGCTTAAGCAGTTACATTATTTGGGAAAGCCAGGTTGGCTGTGTATGTTGGTTGTTCTCAGGTTTTCATTTCTTAACCTTGAGGCATTTCAGGCTTAGGTTTTACTTTGCTCATGCAGACTGTTAATATATTAGAACTACCCTGGTCTAATCACCTCCTTGTTTAATTGACACTAGTGTTAGCATTTTAGAGTATGTGTATTTCTAGATTTTGGGGTACAATTAAATACACAAGCAAATATGTCTGTATAGGATCATATATATAGTGTGCATAGCCTGTTCATATCACACAACCATATATCACTGTTTTGGAACCCTGCCAAAATTAGCTGTGCCTCTTCTTTATGGCCTCAAATCTTGTTTTAATTTTTCTTCAATGCAATGAGAACAAAGCTTCAGTTTAACAGAGGTTACAGACCAGTCAGATAGACATTTCTTGTCCCTGTTAGTTGTTGTTGATGTTCAGCTGCTAAGTCATGTCCAACTCTTTGTCGCCCCATGAACTACAGCACTCCAGGCTCCTCTGTCCTCCACTGTCTCCCGAAATTTGCCCAAACTCATGTCCATTGAATCAGTGATGCCATCCAACCATCTCATCCTCTGCCGCCCCCTTCTCCTTTTGTTTACAGTCTTTCCCAGCATCAGGGTCTTTTTTTGTCCCTATACTCTCTATCTAAAACAGTGCTAGTCTTTTTTTACCCCTTCTGTGAAAATAGCCTTGTTTTCAGCTTCCAAGCAACCCTGGACCTTCTAGCAGTCAGCGATCTCCTAAATATCTTAGCTCATTTCTTCTTAGGGGTAAATACGGTTTTCTGCACAACCTTCTGAGTGCTGTTAGACCACACTTTGGTAAAGGAAAGAAGGAAGTTGTAAAGAATACCCCTTCCGTTATCAGTCAAGATGGATTAGTTTATGCTACAGTAACAAATAGCATTCAGTTCGGTTCATTTCAGTCGCTCAGTCGTGTCCGACTCTTTGCAACCCCATGAATCGCAGCACGCCAGGCCTCCCTGTCCATCACCGTCTCCCGGAGTTCACTCAGACTCATGTCCATCGAGTCCGTGATGCCATCCAGCCATCTCATCCTCGGTCGTCCCCTTCTTCTCCTGCCCCCAATCCCTCCCAGCATCAGAGTCTTTTCCAATGAGTCAACTCTTCGCATGAGGTGTTCAAAGTACTGGAGCTTCAGCTTTAGCATCATTCCTTCCAAAGAAATCCCAGGGCTGATCTCCTTCAGAATGGACTGGTTGGATCTCCTTGCAGTCCAAGGGACCCTCAAGAGTCTTCTCCAATACCACAGTTCAAACACATCAATTCTTCGGCACTCAGCCTTCTTCACAGTCCAACTCTCACATCCATACATGACCACTGGAAAAACCATAGCCTTGACTAGACAGACCTTAGTTGGCAAAGTAATGTCTCTGCTTTTGAATATACTATCTAGGTTGGTCATAACTTTTCTTACAAGGAGTAAGTGTCTTTTAATTTCATGGCTGCAGTCACCATCTGCAGTGATTTTGGAGCCCAAAAAAATAAAGTCTGACACTGTCTCTACTGTTTCCCCATCTATTTCCCATGAAGTAATGGGACCAGATGCCATGATCTTCATTTTCTGAATGTTGAGCTTTAAGCCAACTTTTTCACTCTCCTCTTTCACTTTCATCAAGAGGCTCTTTAGTTCCTCTTCACTTTCTGCCATAAGGGTGGTGTCATCTGCATATCTGAGGTTATTGATATTTCTCCCAGCAATCTTGATTCCAGCTTGTGTTTCTTCCAGTCCAGCATTTCTCATGATGTCCTCTGCATATAAGTTAAATAAGCAGGGTGACAATATACAGCCTTGACGTACTCCTTTTCCTATTTGGAACTGATCTGTTGTTCCATGTCCTGTTCTAACTGTTGCTTCCTGACCTGCATACAGGTTTCTCAAGAGGCAGGTCAGGTGGTCTGGTATTCCCATCTCTTTCAGAATTTTCCATAGTTTATTGTGATCCGCACAGTAAAGGCTTTGGCATAGTCAATAAAACAGAAATAGATGTTTTTCTGGAACTCTCTTGCTTTTTTGATGATCCAGCAGATATTGGCAATTTGATCTCTGGTTCCTCTGCCTTTTCTAAAACCAGCTTGAACATCCGGGAGTTCACGGTTCACGTATTGCTGATTTGTTAACAAATAGTAACAAACGGATTATTTCTAATTCATGCAGTATGTTTATCTTGTCCTACATGCTATCTCTTTGGGATCCATGGTAACAAAGCTGATAATATCTGGAAAATCATCAGTTTTTATGTTAAAGAGAAATGAGTTTTCACGGGTAAATTTTTCTGCTTTTTTGCCAATGTTATACCGGTACAAATTTGGATCACTAACTTTCTAATCTCCAATACAATAATGTCCATGTGGCCTACTAACCAACCCCTAAGCCATTGTCTTTTCCTTTATTGTGATTGTTGTTGAGCTTCTCATTACCAGCCTTTAAGTAACAGTTTCTTTATCAGTCACATAAGCTAATATTTGTAGTCACCCTGAAGAATGGAATAGTACCCCCAACCCAAAATTTATTTGGATGTAGAGACTGAAAATACCACACGTACACCAAGAAGGTCTGATATGAGACGTTTTATCAGTCACATAATCAGCATTTGGGGGAGAACAAGAAGAGTGACTATCTTGGGGTTTTATGTGGTTGGGGCTGGAATGAGGGTTTCCACATGTAGCTCAGGTCTTGCATAGTTTGAATTTCCTGGCAGTGTAAAGGAAGGAGCACATGGACTTTCTTATCAGTTCTGCCAGATGTGGGCAGGAGAGGAAGGAAGAACAGTGGGGCTTGCAAGCTGTCAGCAGGCAGACATCAAAAATAGAGTCAAACTCTTTATTACAATTCAGTTATGTTACAGTTGTAAGATCTGAAATATGAGTAACTTGGTTTATTTCTTACTTACATGGCCATTGTGGGTTTACTGGGAAGGTCTGCTTATTTGCTCAGTTGTGTTACCTGCCCATTTCCTGCACACCCTGGCTCTAATTGGGCAGCCCCAGGTTGTTGCTAATACTGCAACACACCATCAAATCCCAGGGCAAAGATGATAGAGCTAAAGATTTATAAAGAGCTTGGTTTGGAGCATATATGACTTTGACATTGACAGCTATAATGTGCTTTATTTTTCCCTGCTTCTTCCCCCACCCCCCCCAAAAACATGATCAGAGTAAGGGATATCTAATTGGAGGCCTCAGTATCTTTCCTACCGTTCAGGCCAGGAGAATGAAGAATTAAGAGCTGAGGTGGTTTCCTCTAGCCCACTCTTGCTTAAAGAGTTTGATAGCCAGTCCTTAAACCACAGGACATAGGGTAAGAGTCTCCTTTACCTTCCACCAACGGAAGAAATGAAACTTTAAGAGATCTCAGCAACCACACCTAAGTACCAGTGAGTAAGCAGAGAAAAAATATATATATATATAGAAATAGTATGTTATAAAAAAATAGGAAACTAACATATGATGCAATTTTATTAACTAAAATACAGATTTTGCTCAAATTTCACAAAATCTTATACTGATGTCCATTGCTTGTTTTCTTTCTTTTTAAAAAAAGCCATCTCAACAAGAGAAATGAAAAATAGGCTGAACAATCAGTACATATGCTCCATGAGAAAGTATATGTAACTACTAGAGGAGTTAGTGGAATTTCTGGAAAAGGAAAAAAATGTCAAAATTAACATTTTCAGGGGATAAATTTAAACAGACATATCTGAGTAAATAGAAAGGTAGAACACATTATCCATATTGTAGCATAAAAAGTCAAGAAAGACTGAAAATGTTATTTGTGGTTAATGTTATATGTTCGTGGTTAAAAGTTATATGTGGTTAATATTAACTGCATACTTATAGAACCAGTTGATTCCTCAGCAAAGACTTTCTTCAGGTTCATGACATTATCAGGTGAAAGTTTTTATTTATATAGGACTTTGGTATGTCAGCTATCCTCCTGAAGAATAATTACACAAAAATTTAATGTATTTTTAGGTTTAATGAAGTTCTAATAAATATATTTTGAGAGATAAAAAGATTAAAATGGAAACATAGTTTACAGGTCAAGGAAAATGGAACAAGAAATGTCTAATATAGAAGAGAGAAAGACTGAGGCATATTCAGCAATTTTAAAAATGTATTAATTATTATTAGTATATTATAGTATATTAAAGTATGTTGTCAAATCAAATCCCTTATGATTATACAATGGAAGTGAGAAATAGATTTAAGGGACTAGATCTGATAGACAGAGTGCCTGATGAACTATGGACCAAGCTTCGTGATATTGTACAGGAGACAGGGATCAAGACCATCTCCAAGAAAAAGAAATGCAAAAAAGCAAAATGGCTGTCTGAGGAGGCCTTACAAATAGCTGTGAAAAGAAGAGAAGCAAAAAGCAAAGGAGAAAAGGAAGATATACCCATTTAAATGCAGAGTTCCAAAGAATAACAAGGAGAGATTAGAAAGCCTTCCTCAGTGATCAATGCAAAGAAAGAGAGGAAAACAATAGAATAGGAAAGACTAGAGATCTCTTCAAGAAAATTAGAGATACCAAGAGAACATTTCATGCAAAGATGGGATCAATAAAGGACAGAAATGGACCTAACAGAAGCAGAAGATATTAAGAGGTGGCAAGAATACACAGAAGAACTGTATGAAAAAAGATCTTCATGACTGAGATAATCACGATGGTATGATCACTCACCTAGAGCCAGACATCCTGGAATGTGAAGTCAAGTGGGCCTTAGGAAGCATCACTACAAACAAAGCTAGTGGAGATGATGGAATTCCAGTTGAGCTATTTCAAATCCTAAAAGATGATGCTGTGAAAGTGCTATACTCAATATGTCAGCAAATTTGAAAACTCAGCAGTGGTCACAGGACTGGAAAAGGTCAATTTTAATTCCATACAAAAGAATGCTCAAACTACCACACAATTGCACTCCATCTCACAGGCTAGAAAAGTAATGCTCAAAATTCTCCAAGCCAGGCTTCAGCAATATGTGAACTGTGAAATTCCAGATGTTCAAGCTGGTTTTAGAAAAGGCAGAGGAACCAGAGATCAAATTGCCAACATCCACTGGATCATCAAAAAAGCAAGAGAGTTCCAGAAAAACATCTATTTCTGCTTTATTGACTACACCAGAGCCTTTGACTGTGTGGATCACAATAAACTGTGGAAAATTCTGAAAGAGATGGGAATACCAGACCACCTGACCTGCCTCTTGAGAAACCTGTATGCAGGTCAGGAAGCAACAGTTAGAACTGGACATGGAACAACAGACTGGTTCCAAATAGGAAAAGGAGTACATCAAGGCTGTATATTGTCACCCTGCTTATTTAACTTCTATGCAGAGTACATCATGAGAAACGCTGGGCTGGATGAAGCAAAAGCTGGAATCAAGATTGCTGGGAGAAATATCAGTAACCTCATATATGCAGATGACACCACCCTTATGGCAGAAAGTGGAGAAGAACTAAAGAGCCTCTTGATGAAAGTGAAAGAGGAGAGTGAAAAAGTTGGCTTAAAGCTCAACACTCAGAAGACAAAGATCATGGCATCCGGTCCCATCACTTCATGGGAAATAGATGGGGAAACAGTGTCAGACTTTATGTTTTTGGGCTCCAAAATCACTGCAGATGGTGACTGCAGCCATGAAATTAAAAGACGCTTACTCCTTGGAAGAAAAGTTATGACCAACCTAGACAGCATATTAAAAAGCAGAGACATTACTTTGTCAACAAAGGTCCATCTAGTCAAGGCTATGGTTTTTCCAGTGGTCATGTATGGATGTGAGAGTTGGACTGTAAAGAAAGCTGAGCACAGAAGAACTGATGCTTTTGAACTGTGTTGTTGAAAAAGACTCTTGAGAGTCCCTTGGACTGCAAGGAGATCCAACCAGTCCATCCTAAAAGAAATCAGTCCTGGGTGTTCATTGGAAGGACTGATGTTGAAGCTGAAGTGAAGTTGCTCAGTCCTGTCTGACTCTTTGTGACCCCATGGACTGTAGCCTACCAGGCTCCTCCATCCCTGGGATTCTCCAGGCAGGAATACTGGAGTGGGTTGCCATTTCCTTCTACTCCAATATTTTGGCCACCTGATGCAAAGAGCTGACTCATTTGAAAAGACCCTGATGTTGGGAAAGATTGAAGTCAGGAGGAGAAGGGGATGACAGAGGATGAGATGGTGAGATGGTATCACCAACTCAATGGATATGTGTTTGGGTAAACTCCGGGAGTTGGTGATGGACAGGGAGGCCTGGCATGCTACGATTCATGGGGTCACAAAGAATGGGATATGACTGAGCGACTGAACTGAAAGTATGTTGTATGCTTTCCCTTTCCATTTTGTCTTGAAAATTTTATCAAAATTTTGATGGACTAGCAAAATATACTCTTAATTCCTTTCAAAATCATTTTCAAAGTTGTCATAGTTTAGACTTTTCTTTCATGATGTAATATTAAAGAACAGAGAAGTTTATGTGGAGATTGTGCTCTGGAGCAGCAGAACCTGCTCAGTTGCATCAATCTCAATGTTAAACACATACCTATAGAACCAGGTACTTCCTTAGCAAATAAGCAAGTACTTTCTTATGTCAGGTTAATGACATTACCAAGTGAAAGCTTTGATTTGTATAACACTTTGACATGTCAGCTAACCCGTTGGAAAATAATTATACAAAAATTTAACATATTTTTAGATTTAATGAAGTTCTGATAAGTACATTTTGAGAAGATATATTTCTGAAGGTAAGCTCTTTTTTTAATGTTGGTGTGACTCCAGTAAAACTCAAAGACATCCATTTTTTTACTTAAAATTTTTCATTATAGCTTTGCTTTTATTTATAAATACCTGTGGAGCTAAAGCATGATAAGAAAATATCATATTTCATTGATTCTAAAATGCTGATTTTCTGTCACATATTTAACATTTTTGAGATCAGTTCAGTTCAGTCACTCAGTTGTGTCCGATTCTTTGCCACCCCATGGACTGCAGCACACCAGGCTTCCCTGTCCATCACCAACTCTCAAAGCTTGCTCAAACTCATGTCCATTGAGTCCATGATGCCATCCATCTCATCTCTGCCATCCCCTTCTCTTCCTGCCTTCAGTCTTTCCCAGCATCAGAGTCTTTTCTAATGAGTCAGTTCTTTCCATCAGGTTGCCAAAGTATTGGAGCTTCAGTTTCAGCATCAGTCCTTCCAATGAATATTCAGGACTGATTTCCTTTAAGATTGATTAGTTTGATATCCTTGCTGTCCAAGGGATGCTCAGGAGTCTTCTCCAGCACCACAGTTCAAAAGCATCAATTCTTCGGCACTCAGCTTTCTTTGTGGTCCAACTCTCACATCCATACATGACTACTGGAAAAACCGTAGCTTTGACTAGACGGACTTTTGTCGGTTAAGTAATGTCTCTGCTTTTTAGTATGCTGTCTAGGTTGGTCATAGCTTTTCTTCCAAGGAGCAAGTGTCTTTTAATTTAGATCAATATACATTTACAATTCTATAGCTCGTCATAATTTAATTGTCAGCATTTTTCCTTTTCAGTGGTTCATAATGATGTTTTTAGTGATCAAATGTAAAGCTAGTGGAGGTGATGGGATTCCAGTTGAGCTATTCCAAATCCTAAAAGAAGATGTCATGAAAGTGCTGCATTCAATATGCCAGCAAACCTGGAAAACTCAACAGTGGCCACAGGACTAGAAAAGGTCAGTTTTCATTCCAATCCCAAAGAAAGACAATGCCAAAGAATGCTCAAATGACTGCACAATTGTACTCATCTTACACACTAACAAAGTAATGCTCAAAATTCTCCAAGCCAAGTTCAGCAGTACATGAGCCATGAACTTCCAGATGTTCAACCTGGATTTTAAAAAGGCAGAGGAACCAGAGATCAAATTGCCAATACCCGCTGGATCATCCGAAAAAACAAGAGTTCCAGAAAAACATCTCCTTTTGGTTTGTTGACTACACCAAAGTTTTGACTGTGTGGATCACAACAAACTGGAAAATTCTGAAAGAGATGGGAATACCAGACCACCTGACCTGTCTCCTGAGAAATATGTATGCAGCTCAAGAAGCAACAGTTAGAACAGGACGTGGAACAACAGACTGATTCCAAATCAGGAAAGGAGTATGTCAAGGCTGTATATTGTCACCCTGCTTATTTAATTTAAATGCAGAGTACATCATATGAAATGCCGGGCTGGGTGAAGCACAAGCTGGAATCAAGATTGCTGGGAGAAGTATCAATAAGCTCAGATATGCAGATGACACCACCCTTATGGCAGAAAGCGAAGAAGAGCTAAAGAGCCTCTTGATGAAAGTGAAAGAGGAGAGTGAAAGCATTAGCTTAAAACTCAACATTCAGAAAACTAAGATCATGGCATCTGGCCCCATCACTTCATGGCAAATAGATGAGGAATCAGTGGCAACAGTGACAGACTTTATTTTGAGGGGCTCCAAATCACTGCAGATGGTGATTGCAGCCATGAAATTAAAAGACATTTGCTCCTAGAAAGAAAAGCTATGGCCAACCTACACAGCGTACTAAAAAGCAGACATTACGAACAAAGGTCCATCTAGCCAAAGCTATGATTTTTCCAGTAGTCACCTATGGATGTGAGAGTTGGACTCTAAAGGAAGCTGAGCACCGCAGAATTGATGCTTTGAACTGTGGTGTTGCAGAAGACTTTTGAGAGTCCCTTGGACTGCAAGGAGATCAAACCAGTCAATCCTAAAGGAAATCAGTCCTAGGTGTTCATTGGAAGGACTGATGCTGAAGCTGATACTCCAACACTTTGGCCACCTGATGCGAAGAACTGACTCATTGAAAAAGACCCTGATGCTGGGAAAGATTGAAGGAGGGAGTAGAAAGGGACGACAGAGGATGAGATGGTTGGATGGAATCACTGACGTGATGGGCGTGAGTTTGGGTGGACTCCAGGAGTTGGTGATGGACAGGGAAGCCTGGCATGCTGCAGACCATGGGGTTGGAAAGAGTTGGACATGACTGAGTGATTGAACTGAGCTGAGCTGTACTTAAATAATATGTCATTTCATCATAATTGGCTTTTCTGTCCTAATAAAAAAATCATATCTTAACAGTACTATAGTTTTTACAGTAGACTTGTAACTCTGCTTTGCCTCCTCTTCACCCCTTTTCAAAACTCCTGCTCTTTTTGCAAGAAGGGAAGAGAAAGGTGTTCTTTGTAAAACGGATTTTACAGAATATTTATGGAGTCCTTCACACTCTGCAGGATTATGTGGGAACTGTCTCCTACCCCAGTCCTCAAGTAGCTCACACTTGTTTTAGGAGGACGTGTGATATCTATGTGCCTCTGTCTTTTTCTCACAGGCACACAGACAGCTATTAACATTGCAATGTTACTCATATGTTTTATTGTTTTAAAATTAAAATAATAATACTTACCTCCTTTAGAAACAAGTCAGATAACACTGAAGGCTATATGATTAAACATGAAAGCTCTTCTTCCCTCATCCCCCTCGGTGCACCAACTCACCCCTACCGCACGGTGCTCCTAGAAGTCATTCCTCTTAATAGTGTGGCTTGGGAGGCTTCTGGACTTTGTGTGTATTTTCAAGGATATGCGTAGTTCTCTTGGTTCAGTGAATTATTATGTTTTTATTTCACATAATGTTCTATGCCTTGCTTTTGTCTTCATCTCCTTTAGATCCTTCCATATCAATATATATGTATCAGCTTCATTCTTAAGTGAAATATTGTATATGCCATGTTTTACTTGACTACCCCTGTAGTAAGATATTAGTGTAGGCAAATTAAAAGTCGTTTGGTGCCAAGGACCTCATTTCTAGCATAAATTACAGCAAAGTAGCTTTTATGTTTTGAAAACAAGTGACAATCCATAGAAAGGACTCTATGTAATTTGACCTCCTTCCATTTGTTTGGTTTTAGATGCTTGTTTCTACCTGGTTGACTTGTAACTGTTAAAAAGTGAAATGTGTTTGATTTAATCTTTGTTTACTCTCCAATGATTATATAGGCTTTACTCAACCAAGATGCTGCTGTCTGTAGCACTATATATAAATATCTAATAAATGTGGTTTATTGATGGGGTAAACTGTTATGTATAAAAAGAATGCCATTTTTTTTAACTTTTTAATTTTAAGATAATTGAGATAAATGATTTTGAAGGAAAAGTGTTGTCATATTGTCATCTAATTCTTATTAGATGCTCTTATTAGAGGCCAACAGTGGACATTATAATGCTGTATAAATAATAATAAAATAATACAGAGACCACATAAACTTTTATGTTACAGTAGTTTTAAGCAGAAGTCTCATGTTCTTCATTGACCCATAAAAAGAGTTATTGTTCAGCAATGTAGAAGATGGCATGCTTGTCTTCTCTTATCACTCACAAACATTCAGCACCTTTGAGTTACCTCTTAAATTACTTAAATACATACGTGGCTGTTGCCTTTAAAATTGTTCCTCTGAACTCTTTTTGGAAGCTTTTTTTTTTCTTTAGCACTATATACTTGTGTTAAAAGTTTTCAAAACGAATGAACAAAAACTATAGAAGAAAGTAATTCTCCTTTCTTCCTCAGTCCCCCAGTCCCATTCCTTAGGTAACTACTATCTATTAGAAAATATTTGTAACCCATTGTACACCTATTGGGATGGCTAAAGTCCAGAGCATCGATAACATCAAATTCTGGTAATGATGTGGAGCAACAGGAATTCTCATTTCCAGTGGGAATGCAAAATGGTAGTCACTGTGGACAACAGTTTGGCAATTTCTCTTTTAAAAAGTAAGCATACTGTTATCATGCAATCCAGCAACTGTGCTCCTTGGTGTTTGCCCAAAAGAGCTGAAAACTTGCATCCATACAATAGCATGCCCATGGATGATTATAGCAGCTCTTTTCACAGTTGCCAAAACTTGAAAGTAACCGAGGTGTCCTTCAGTGGTAAATAGAAAAACAAGCTGTGTTATATCCAATCGGTGGAATTTTATTCAGTGCTAAAAACAAATGATCAAACTATGAAAAGATGCTGATGAACCTTAACATACATATTGCTAAGTATAGGAAACCAATCAGAGAAGACTGAACTGCATGATTCCAAAGGGCTTTAGCCATTCCAATAGGTGTACGATGTGTTACAAATATTTTTTAATAGATAGTAGTTACCTAAGGAATGGGACTGGAGGACTGAGGAAGAAAGAATGCCATTCCAAAGGCATGGCATTATGGAAAAGGCAAAGCTATGCAAATACTGAAAAGGTTAGTAGTTGTCAGCGTTGGGGAAGGAGGGGAAGGGATGAATACATGGACCAAAGCGGGCATTTGGGGTACTCTCTGGGACACAGCAGTGATGGCTGTGCGTCATAGAATGTAGACAGCAGAAGAGAGCTCTGAGAGCGACTATGACTTCGGGTGATCTTGTCTCCGTGCAGGTTCATTGGCTTTAACAAATTTGCCACTCTCAGTAGGCAGTGTGTGTCAGAGGCCAGGGCTGCTTGTGTGGGATAGTCTCTGCACCTTCATCTTAATTTTGTTGTGAACCTAAAACAGCTCTTAAAAGATAAAGTCATATTTTAAAAATTATTTATGTGCCTTTCCAGAATTTTTCTGGGTATATCCAAGTGTGTGAATGTGTGTAATTTGTTTTAGTATACCTCAATGGGACTATATTGTAGATATTGTTCTGCCCCACTCATTTGTTCGTTTAATAACTTACCTATATTCCTAAAGAATCTGTATATTTCTCTCATTTTTAGATGTGTGATAATTAATGTGGTATAGTCACCATTTTAATTTTATATTTTTGTTTGCTCTTACCAACAGTTCCACTGATCGTTTTTGTACATGTATCTGGCTCCAGTAACTTTTATTACTTTATTAACTGACAGGCTCGTTTTCTCTTGCCTGTAACTTTCAATTCAATTTTTATTTTCTTGTAGAACTATGAGAATAGTGTGTACAATGTAATCTCATTTGTGTACATTAGATATGCACACACATATAACAAGCATGTGGGTCAGTTTTCTAGAAGGATATATAAGATACAAGTAACTGTGATTATCTTTGGATAGAGGGACCTAATAACAGAAGCAGAGGGTGGTAGAGACTATTTTTATATATGTTTCTGTTTTTCTTATATGGTGAAGTTTTTAAAAAGTAAAAATGAAATTTAAAAGTTATGGTCTATGTCCAGAAGAAGCTGTGTGGTTGGGTAGATAGGGCATTTTTTTTTTTAAAGCAAAAGTATATCATTAATGTGGTATTTGCCACTTTTTAAACACTTAAAAAAATTCATAAAAGAGAGTGAAAACTTATTGAACTTTTAGGTGAACATCAAAGCAGTTTAGTAGATGAGTTGTATTATAAGCATATTATTACCCTTTTATTTCCATAAAAATCTGTTTTTAGTAAGATTTATAAAACAAAGTACTGAAATATGTCATCCATATGAGTTAGGACTAGGCTAAAAGCAGAGCTTATCCTCTTTCTCTTACTAAGTCTGCCAAAATTCTTCTCAATTCTTGGAACATGAATTTTTCTGTCACTGGACATGTTCACCTTCTAAATTTCCTCCCCTCGTGTGCCATACCTTACTTTGGACATCTGGCGTGCTCAGTCCCCGGGGGGTTGCAAAGAGTCGGACACGACTTAGCAACTGAAGAACAGCAACCTGGGTAGTATTGGAGTAGCCTCCCAGTTGATAGTTCTCTTTCCCACTGTTAATCTCCTTGGATTTCTACATAACTTACGGTGCCTCCTCACTGAGAATACCGTCTTTAGGCATTTATTATCTTTATAATAGTCGACTGAGATTATGTTTAGGAATTTAGCTCATATTTTCTGTCTCTTCAGGATCTAAATTTGCTTTCATAAGGATTTTTTTAACTTTGAGAACAAATTTGCATACATTCTTAGAATTTGTTGCTTACAACTCACACTGGTAGGCTGCTAATATTTTGATACCTCTAAACTTGGCAGACATTTCAGTATTACTGAAATCTACAGTTCTATCAGTCTAGTGCTTGTGTTCTGAGATGTTTCAAAAGGCAGTAGAACAGTGTGTAGGGATGTGTGTGTAGGGATGAAGCCACAAGAAAGCCTGAGCCAAATGGGGCTGGTGGAATTGCTCACATCTATCAGTGTTACAAGTCATGCTATCTCATAAGAATTTGTTTTACAAAGAAGAGAGGAATTTCTACTGCTAAAAGAGAAGTTTTAATGAATCTCTTTCCCCTCAGTTCAGTTCAGTCGCTAAGTCCTGTCCAATTCTTTGCAACCCCATGGACTGCAGCACGCCAGGCTTCTCTGTCCATCACCAACTCCCAGAGCCTACTCAAACTCATATCCGTCACATCAGTGATGCCACCCAACCATCGCTGTCGTCCCCGTCTCCTCCTGCCTTCAATCTTTCCCATCATCAGGGTCTTTTCCAGTGAGTCAGTTCTTAGCATCAGGTGGCCAAAGTGTTGGAGTTTCAGTTTCAGCATCAGTCCTTCCAAAGAATATTCAGGAACTGATTTTCTTTAGGATTGACTGGTTTGATCTCCTTTCAGTCCAAGGGACCCCCAAGAGTCTTCTCCAACACCACAGTTCAAAAGCATCAATTCCTTGGTGCTCAGCTTTCTTTAGAGTCCAACTCTCACATTCATCCATGACCACTGGAAAAACCATAGCTTTGACTAGACGGACTTTTGTTGGTAGAGTAATGTCTCTGCTTTTTAATATGCTATCTGGGTCATAGCTTTTCTTCCAAGGAGCAAGTGTCTTTTAATTTCATGGCTGCACTCACCATCTGCAGTGATTTTGGAGCCAAGAAAATAAAAGTCTGCCACTGTTTGTTTTTTCCCCATCTATTTTCCGTGAAGTGATAGGACCAGATGCCATGATCATTTTTTGAATGTTGAGTTTTAAGCCAGCTTTTTCATTCTTCTCTTTCACTTTCATTAAGAAGCTTTTTAGTTCCTCTTCACTTTCTGCTATAAGGGTGGTGTCATCTGCATATCTGAGGTTATTGATATTTCTCCCTGCCATGACTTTTCTTTCTGAACACTTTTTACACATACAGTTCTTAATAGCTATTATAAGGTAATTTTATCACCTGATTACCTTCTTGACCTTTAACTGGATTTTCATAGATTAAGACTAAAAAATAACTTGCTGTACTTATTATGAATAAATTATTTCATTTACTATTGTTAACAGAAGAAAACAAAGTATTGGACTTGGATCAATCAGATTTAGGTTTGAGTCATTAATTTGCTATGTGTTAGCTTATGTATCTTGAGTAAGCTGGTTTATTCTCTCAGTGTAACAGGTTAATGTGAGAATTAAATCAGATACTATAAGTCCAGCAGCATCAAAACAGAGTTTTAATAAATTTTATCTAGTAACAGAAAGGATATTAGTCAAAGTGATGATATTTAGTACTATTTTTTAAAGCTTCTGTAGCTTCTGATTTTATTTTGTTTGTTAAGGAAGAATAATTTATAGAATTTTTCAGAATTGGAGTGTGAAGTGTCCAAGTTTCCAAAATGAAACATTAGTAAATAATGATAAGATATTTTAAAAATCATGAATATATTTGCATGAAATCCTAAAAGAATAAAAATTGAATAGTTTAATTCTATATTTAACTTTTTAAAAGCTTTTGTTTAAAAAAAAAAACAAACCTGTAAGGTACTGTGCTACAGTACCTTTCATGAATTTGTTTAATTCTTATGATAACTGTATGAGGTACCTATACTGTTCTACCTCTGTTTTACAGATAAGAAACAGAGAGGTCAAGTAACTACTGAAGGGTGTACAACTAATAAGTGATAGAGTCAGCATTTACACCTGTCTAATTTCACAGTCTCCATTCTTAATGCTGCCACATTATTTTAAAAATGCATATTATAGCATAGTATACTGCTCTTTGACACCCACTTCAGCTTTGAATTGGTGATTTTTGATTCAGTAAATTCCTTATGATAAAACACCTGGGTTATAGTTTTTCTCCCCAATGGAAAATGATATTTTTGTCATTGTAATGTTTTTGATCATGAAAAATCTGAGTAATTAGTTATGTAAAGAGAGCTTTGGGGTAAAAGTATTATTAAAAGTGAAAGTCGCTCAGTCTTTCCAACTCTTTGTGACCCCATGGACTGTATATTCTCCTAGGCAGAATACTGAAGTGGGTAGCCTGTTGCTTCTCCAAGGGATCTTCCCAACCCAGAGATCAAACCCAGGTCTCCTGCATTGCAGGAGAATTCTTTACCAGTTAAACTACAAGGGAAGCCCAAGAATACTGGAGTGGGTAGCTTATCCCTTCTCCAGCAGATTTTCCCGACCCAGGAATCGAACCAGGGTCTCCTGCATTGCAGGTGGATTCTTTATCAACTGAGCCCCAAAGTATTATTAAAGTACCTATAATATAAAGAAAGCACCACTTCCTATAATATAACAAAAGCGCCACTTCCCAGGTGGCGCTCTGCTATGCTGGAAAGGAAAGTAAGTGAAGTCGCCCAGTCATGTCAGACTCTTTGTGACCCCATGGACCTACCAGGCTCCTCCATCCGTGGGATTTTCCAGGCAGGAGTACAGGAGTGGGTTGCCATTTCCTTCTCCAGGGGATCTTCCTGACCCAGGGATTGAACCCAGGTCTTTTGCATTGCACAAAGGCGGGAATACTCAGCACTATACTAACAAGGATGCTAAGTCATTTCAGTCTTGTCGGACTCTGTGCACCCCTTTGGACTGTAGCGCGCCAGGCTTCTCTGTCCATGGGATTCTCCAGGCAAGGATACTGGAGTGGGTTACCATGCCCTTCTCCAGAGGAATCTTCCCAATATAGGGATCAAACCTGTGTCACTTGTATCTCCTGCACTGGCAGGCAGGTTCTTTATCACTAACGCCAAAGAATCTGCCCGCCAGTGCAGGAGACAGGAGAGACAGCGGTTTGATACCTGGATCTGGAAGATCCCCTGGAGAAAGAAATGGCACTCCACTTCAGTATTCTTGCCTGGAAAATTCCATGGACGGAGGAGCTGGTGGGCTACAGTCCATGAGATTGCAAAGAGTCAGACATGATGAGCAAATGAGCACAATATGAAAAAAAAATTACTTCATTTTAAATCCAGAGCTAGTAGTAAAGCCACATAGCCTTATTAAGTACCTTGAGCATAAAACAACTTAATAATTATTGATGAAGAATCTGGTATAAAGGGCCCTAATAGGTCATTTTTTTAGCTTTAATTTTGATACTATAATCATGGTAGCTAATGTTTATAGATTATTTATTTTGGGGGTGCTTCCATGGTGGTTGACCTCACTTAATCTTCTCAACACTCTAGGAAGGACATATTATTATTATCATCCCTGTTTTACAGCTCATTAAACTAGGATTTAAAGAGGTTTGTATAATTACCTAAGGCTTCACAGCAGTGACATAAGTGTGTTATGAACTCTCACTCCAAATTATTTTTATTTTACAGCTCATAAAACAAGGCACAGCAGTATTTGAAAGAAAAATTACTGGAATCATGAAACATAGTTTTCTTTATGGATGTGTATTATATTTTCCTTTAGGTTCACAATATTCTTGCAGAAATGGTGATGGGGGGAATGGTATTGGAGACCAACATGAATGAGATTGTTACACAAATTGATGCACAGAATAAACTGGAGAAATCTGAGGTAAGAATGGAAAGTGCTCTAGTTAATGAAGGGAGGAAGCATGGTCATAAATTATGCATGATTTGTAGCTTTCACTGTTTGTCCTTCAGTATCACCCTTTAGTACAGCTGGTAGGCTTATTCAGTTTTGAAAATAAATGGAATATACACATTTTAGTATGTTAAATGTTCTGTGACCACTATCCACCAAATAGTTTTGTGCATTCTTTTAGCCACAGTCATAATTGCTTTGAGTAATAAATAAAATCCCCAATTCTTATTGCTTAAAAAAGAAGTTATTTACTTGAATAGTGGAATCAGTATTTGTTACATTCTTAGTCATTAATTATCCGAGAAATCTTAGAACTGGTTTTCAAAGATACATGAATTTAATGTTTTATAAAACTATTTCTGAAAAAGGAAGGGAGAGAAAATGGAATTCTCATAAGGAAGTAATATTAATAATAGGTGCTTAGTAGGCCTGAATGCACATTGAAGAAAAAGAAATTCAACACTCTAATCTTTTATTTCTGGATCCTTGTCAAAGGTCACTGACACGTTAGCTAAATCATATATACTTCATACAATGACCTATGTATTCATGGCTTTTGTTGCATTCTAGAAGAGCAAAATTTGGTGACATACAGCTGACTTTGTGCTGTTAGGTTGAGTGAATGAGGACCAACCAGCACTTTAGCCTTGTGTAAAACTCTACTTTATAATTGCATGCTTCTTCCCTCAATAACAAGGCTGAATATCAATAACAAAGCTGAATATAACAGGTGCTGAAGCTGAACCACTCATGTGGGCATTATTTTAGTGGTTTCTTATTGCTGTAGAAGAAATTTAGAAAGATAAATAGTCTTGATACCTCATTTAACACTATACATGTTTGAGGATACCCTTACCTTTGATATTTATAGTCATAACTCAGAGTAGGAAACTAATTTTATTTATAATTATTAGTACAGGTATTTGGATAATCTAAAGTAAATATTACTATAAAAGCAGAGAGATATTAAAAATATGCTAGTATTGATTTACAGCAGGTGAGTTGTGAAGAACTTTTATCTTGTTGGCTCTTTAAAGGATCAGCATAACAAAATGCTGTGCTTATTGTAATTAACTGAAATATAGGATGGTGGATAAATCTGAGGGTTAGAAACAGTTGAAGTTTTGTATAAAAGCCTTTTCCAATGTTCTATTTTAAATTAAAATAAGTCCTACATTCCTCCTTACCTCAATCTATTATCCTTCTTGGTTTCCCAAAGGAAGAGCTTGAAATGGGGAAGAACTTAAAATTATGACTCTCTTAAGTAATTGTATAAGTTTAAGTTTTTTAAATACTGGTTTTTGAAAAGGGAAAACAGATTAATAGAGAAAATTTCATTTTAGGACAAGGAAAAGGCTCAGAATATTTAGAATATTTAGAGTTGGCTTGCAATGAATTTTTCAATATGGCAAAAGATTTACTATAAGCTCTAAGCTATAGTTTTTAAGGTCTTAAAATGATAATTTATGTAATCTGTTAAACTTTGCTTTGCAAAACTGTATGGATATAGATTTTAAATGCTAAGACACAGACAGTGATACAGTCCCTTAATAATTAATCCAAAATGAGTGGATATGTGGTAATTTATAAATTCTGTGTAATCATCTGTAAAAACATATCAACCTCTTGTCTGGAATTTTCACCTTTCCAGGTATTTAATTCCTTTCCATTGGTGGTGCCCTTCACCCCTTTTCCTCCTTAGTTTGCTATCTGTAATATTGATAGAAGTCATGAGAGACCTATAATTATTCCATAATGGATATTTGCTTTTTGATTGTCCAGTAAAACTTTGTTAATAAGCCAATTTTTCTTATCTATAAAGAGCAGTAAAATACAGAATTGATGTTTTCAGTGGAAATAGTTATAAGAATATTACAACTTTTAAAATGTCCTTTCTCCGAAACAGTGCTATTTAAATTGGTGTTGAATCCTAGGGAATGAATACTTCCGTTTTTCATCCACTGATCATTTTTTAACATGTATAATCAATTGTTGTCTGTTGCCAAATTAGTTTTCTTTTTCTTCTTTACAGAGAAATATGTTTTAAATCTTATGGGATAAACTAACATTATGTGTTTATCAAGCATTTCCCTATATGTGATGTCTGCTAATATTTTACTCACAAGATAGAATTCTGAGTCATAGTAAAGCCATAATTTAGTTCTGATCACATTTTAAGAAATTGTGTTGAAGCAACATTGACTTTGTGTAATTTTCCAGTAATTATCATATATGTTAAATGTGTTTGGAAGGCTGCCAGCTTTATTCCAGACACAGGGAAATGTTAAGATTTTCATATGGGTTTCATTTCCATATTATTTAAGTTGGTTATATCTACCAAATATATGACTGCAGAATAATCCAAAATTATTTGTGAGCAAACTGTAAGCTTTTATTAATCTTACTCTTACAAAATTTTAGTTAAAATGTATTATGTAAGCAAAAATTTCCAAAGAAAATCTTAAAGTTCAGAAAACCATGATTGATGAAAAGACTTATTTATCGTATTCTTAAAATTAAGTATTGTTTAGAATATCATGTCTTTTAAAAAGCCTGGATGTAGTTACGGTACAGCTTTTAAAATATAAGATGTTTCAAGGTCCCTTTAACTTTGCCAGAAATAAAAAGATTTCATTATTTTAAAAGTAGTGTATTTCCAGTAACAGTCAAAAGTGAGCCAGTTTAATTCCCATTACCTAGACAGGTAGAAGCAAAGATGACTCAGATCTTTTAAAAGATGAGAATCAAAGATAATGCTCTGAATAGATTTTCCTCTATCCTGCTTTAATAGATAAGTGGTTTACTATAAGGTTGGGATCTTGGGAAAGGAGGGTTTAAGCTGGGAGGTTGTTGGGACTTGGGAAGAAGCACTCAGGATCTGCCCAGGTGTGGAGGTGGAGGGGTGGGGCTGGGGAGATATGTTATTTCATGTGATTTTCAAGATGAATAAAATGGGTCTGAATTTAGTCACTACTTTTTAAAAGTCAGTCCTCTTTTTTCCGAACATCCTGATCTTTCTAGCTCTTTCCATTCTTCTCTCTTACAGACCTTTATCTTTCAATCTCCCAGACAGGACAGGTAGACAAGGTATTGCTGACTTTGAGAAAAATGTACTTTAACAAAGGGAAAGCAAAATGATGTCAAAGGCAATTAATTATTTAGGCCAGACTCAAAAATTCTTTGTGTTAATGAGCCCATATAGTCCCTGTAGCTATTTTCCATTCTCGTTTCTCCCTGTAGTTACTCATCTTTTATTGGACTTAGTGTATTTTATTAGTATATCATTGATGTCATCTTTGTTCTGTTTTGTCTGCCTGCATTGTGAAGGAAAGTTTAAATTTTTTGTTCTTTTTTCAAAGACATTGTCATTTAACTGACTAATTACATTTCTAGAAATGACAATTTACTTTGTGCATATAAATTAGTTTATTTTGAGCACCATATGGCAGAACCAATCTTAATTTAACTCTCACAGATACTTTTCCCTCATCTTTCTAAATTAGGATTCTATTAATAACATAAAATTGCCTGCTGGGTTTTAGAAGCTCTGAATTTAAAAACCAAAAGCTGAACCTTTAGAGATCTGGATACAAAGTGGGAACCCACAAAGGCTTAGAATAGTGACTGTTAAATAGTCCCTTTCCTCCCACTTAATGGTTTTCAGTTCCAAAGTCTTAACAGAATTGCTTTTACAGTTTTGACTGACAGATGAATATTGAAAGTGGCCGGCAAGATAAGATCAGAAATTTTCTAAATTGAACTAAATGCTCCTAAAACATGGAATTAAATATACTGACCAAACTAAAATGGATTTCTACTATAGCAAGCTTCTGATATCTAAATATACCATAATATGACTCAATAAGATATTGTAAACCTTGAAAATTTTTGCAAAGCATATTGGCAAAAATTGAAAATGTTTTAAATAGACTCATAGCCCTACAAAACTAAATTTTCTCTGCTATTTCCTGTGAATTTTTCACACCACAAGTTACCTGTGTGAATTACTATTAATAATTTCCATGTAGAGATGATAATGAACAACTTTTTGTATAGAGCCATTTCAGGAAAAATGAAAATGTTTACATACCTCCATTTAAATTTTCAAATGAAAATACTTTCTTGAGTCTCATGCAGGGAAAAATATATAAACTTAGGTTAGGTTAGCCACTTTAGTAATTAGAAAAATGCCACTGAGAATTTGGCACCATTTTTTAGACACTAGATTATTACTTTCTGGATATGTTTAGAAAGCAGCACCATACAGGTGATTTTATAATTTCTTATCCTGAGTTTGTGGGCCTTGTATCATGAAGCTGGGGACACACTTTTGAACCCCAGATCTGTATTACTGTATCCCAGGAACAGAAAATATATAATCGGTTTCATTTATTCCATTAATCTCAAATAACTGCCAGTTTCTACATTCCAGTCTTTAATTTATGTTAAATTGTTTTTTCTAGCGTCAGTAACTTGGGTCTTATAACATCTATCACTAAAACTACTGATTTGCTTTTTTTTTTTTAATCAAGTATCTATTTTCAAAGAATAGAGAACAAGAAAAGTGGCCCTCAGTTATAGATGTTGGAAAGTCAGCTTGTGAGTTGGTTCTGCCCCTCTACCTTGACATGTCCAGTTACTCTCCCCTTCAGAATTATGGTGAAGACCCTGGAGGTCACATGTAATGATCAAAACTATTTATATTAAATCCATAAATGATATCAGCCTGCTATATTTATTTCACACAGGTAAATCCTAATCTTAAATCCATAAATGACACAGTCTGCTATATTTATTTCACACAGGTAAATCCTATGCTAGAAATTAAAACTATAAGATTACATAAAATTACTAAACCTGAAAGGTTTACAATTTTTAAATATTCTCATTTTGATAAAAATTTTCATAAAGTGCCATTGTTCTCGCTCCCTAGAGGACTGTCAGCAGCATTTCTAATCTGTTTATAATTGCAGTTTTAAAACACTGCCTTTAAAGCAAAGAGCAAGCCTGTCCCCAGTTTAAAAATTATTCTGCCTTAAAATCAGAAATTAAAATATTGACATTTTCCATTCTGCTCAAAACATGCTTTCAAAACCTGCCATTATTTTGTTAATGATTTTGAGTCTGAAACCATTTAATACTGTGTTTATTAATGTTGATGTTCTTTCACTTTGCTGTTAGGTCAAAATTATGAATTGTGCATATAGCAACTTCCAGCAGGATGGGCGGGTAAAGGTTTTAGTATGTAAAAATTATTCCACTACCATCTTATTATGGTCTGTTTCAAGCTTGAAAAAATATTTTAAGATGGTAGAATATTTAATGTGTTAGATGAAGTAAATATCTAGGTTATTTCCTTTTCCCTTGGAGAAAGCTAATTGCTTATTGCATGAGGAAAAGGGAGCCTTCAGAGTCTTTGAATGAAATATATTTTATAATGCTGCTTTTTTCAGTTTTGCTTGCACACATTTTGTTTATTTTTGGGTCTGGCAATTAAAAAAAATCAAAAATGAATCATATCCATCCATTACTATCTTTGTGATTCAAGTGCTTGAAATTTCTGAGAGTATGTCTGTATAAGTCTTCTATCTGTTTGGCCTCATTTTGGTATACTTGCAGACTTCATTTTGTTTTCTTTCTCTTAATTCTGTTAATTTATTTAATCTCATGGGAGAGAAAACATGATCATTCTTTTATATACTGTACTTCATTCTTCCATCCGATTCATACTCTTAACTGCTTTGGATTCATGTATTTGTTTTTGTTAGTGAAGTTGCTGCAGTTTACCTGCCATGGTGGTGCTCGAGTATAACAGCTTAGATGGAAACAAGTTATTTCTCCAGTAGGGTTTCATTCTTTTTATTTCTGCTTTATGTCAGCTGTGTAATCTTAAATCTATAAGAACTATGTTGTACTGTCAGAAGTATCTTATTTTGACATTTTAAACTGTACATACTACTAACAAGACAGGTAAACTTAATTTCTGTAAATTTCAGTGTTAAAAAATTGTGTTAGTAAATGTTATCTTGTTTTGAGTATATCTAAAAAAGCTCAACTCAGATAAAAATTCCTTTATACCTTTTTGTTGGCAAACAATGGCAAATTACCTCTTTTACATTTTATTCTTTAATAAAAATGTTTCAGACTTCAGGTTCATGGAAGTCTGCAACTGAAATGTGTTTATAGCAGTTCTGTTGTTAACTATATGAGTGACATGAAGTCTATTATTTTTTAAAGTCTGAATTTTTGTACATTAACATTAACAGCTCATTTAAGCGTCTACTTACTGGTCAACAGTCCTTCTCATGTTTTTCTTTCCATTTTATATTCTACAGAATCTGATTTCTTAAAATGTTAGTTTAATTAAAACTTAAATGAAGTACACATTACAATTTTTAAGTTTTCTATCATTTAAATTTATGACATACTACACAGAAGTATTGAACATGCTTGAGAAATAATTTGCTTCTCTAGATTCATTTGCGTGTTCTGAGTAGTTACCACCCTTTGCATGTCTATGGCTCGCTGCTTATGTTTAGAGGAATTGTAGTTTGTTGACTTAGAAACTTTTTGGTTTTACCTAATATGAATTTGGCACATATATGCTATTTAAATCAATTGCTATATTGACTTTATGTATTCTTATTAGCAGCCAACAGTCAACACCGTCTGTGGTCACAAAGAAACGACTTAATCTAACGAAATTTAACAGGATGCAATTATATTCTCTAGTTTAGCTGCTTGTGGTACAGGGTATTATGGGGAAAGAAAGCTTCTTGACAATGACATTTAATACTACAGAAATGTATTCTTACTGCTTATAAATGTTAAGCATAGCATCCAGTAAGACAGATGGACATGTGCACACACATGCACCCCTACCTTTTCTCTCTCTTTTTCTCAATAATAAAAATCCTCTAATAATCCATGCCTTTTGAAATATTTATAGTTAAATACTTTGTCAGTGCTTTACTATAGCCTACTCATAACTAGCACCTGCTATATAAATTCCAGAGTAGAAATAGGAGCAAGTTGCTTATTTAATTAGAAAAATTATAAAATCTTTTTACCTGGAAAAATGATAACTATTTCCAGGTTGTCTGTAATTTTGTTAAATAATTTTTGTTCCCTCAGAAAACAACATACTTTCTAGTAAAAGGAAGAAAGCCTACAACATGGTAAAGCTCTTTGAATTGGAGTCTCCTCTGATTCTAAACCATTCTAAATTTTGGTAGCTAAACACTGAACTTGAAAATATCCAGTTGGTGTGTGTGCTAAGTCGCTTCAGTCGTGTCCGACTCTGCGACTCTGTGGACGGCAGCCCGCCAGGCTCCTGTGTCCATGGGATTCTCCAGGCAAGAGTACCGGAGTGGGTTGCCATGCCCTCCTCCAGGGGATCTTCCCGACCCAGGGATCAAACCCATGTCTCTTGTATTGGCAGACGGGTTCTTTTCCACTAACGCCACCTGGGAAGCCCAAATAATATTCATCTGTATCTCCAACATCTTTTGGGGGGCAGTTGGAGAGAAGTGGGGTATAACAAAAACTGCATTATTTCAGGTAGGTATAAATGTAGAGGTCAATCAAATTTTTAGTTATACATCAAAAACAACTAACCTCCATTAAATTATAAAAATTGAATTCTCCGGCCCTATTTAGTTTTTAATTGGGTATGGAGTTTTTCATCCATATCACCCTTATCATTGCCTGTGTGGACCATATATATTATTAATACTATTTTGCTGATTTTTCTATTATTTCCAATTCTGATTTGATAATCCATGGCTTTTATTTCATTGCTTAACAATGTTTGTATCCTTTATTCAGCTAATAGTTTACACTGGCCTATTTTGTATCAGTCAAGATTTTTCTCAGGTAACAGCTTTATTATTATTTTTTTTTAATTAACAAAAGAGGTAGGATTACATAAGAGAAAACACAAACTAAATTACAAAAAGGGACATTAAAACTCGTCTTTCTAATAACGTGGACACTGTCTCATATGTGAAATCTAAGCAAAGTGGAAGATTTGTTTGCTTTTGTGCAAGATAATGTATGGTACTGAATTCCCATATGTTTGTTGACTTTTTTTATATAACCTGAAAAAAAATTGATGAAATCTAATTAATATATAAATTAAACCTTAAAAACATAATGATGATTGATGTAGTTTTTGGAGAAAAGTGATGTAAATGCATTTTTCTTATAATTTTAAGCATGTTTTCTCTCAAAATTTCTCTCAAAATTTTTCACAAATTATAAATTGTCCTTCTAAGATGAAAGCCAGAGATTGTACACTAATGGCATAAGAAATTGTTAAATTCATGTATTCATATATATCCTACCTTTTGCATTTATGCTATTTCTTTCTCTGAATTTGTATATTATAAACTGAACGTATGTTGAATCTACTTTATATGACAAAATATTTTTAATCATTATATTTTTACTAATGCATTGAAGGGTTGGATTGATCCTCTTCTTACAGTTTCATTTTTTGACAGAACCATTCTCTTTGGATTGAGGCTTCACTTTAAAAGCCTGATTTTGTTTTTTAACGTTCTGGAGCTTTCCTAGAAAAGTTTAGAAGAACCTCTACAGTTGTAAAAAATTATTTTAAAAAGCTTTATTGTATTGAAATGTTTTAAGGGTTTAGCCCTAAGAAACTAAACATGATTTATTACTTTCAATTTTTATTTCACAGCATATACTAATAATAAATGACAGTTTAAAAACAAAAACCCAAAATCATCTATCACAGCTGTTGCAAGAGGTGTCTAATATGGAAAGTAATATAAAATATGCTTCATGTTTATATCATAAGTCAGTTAAATCAAGATAAAGGTGAAGATCTAGCTATGCAATTTAAATATTTTGTGTGATGTTTCCATAGTACAAGTTAATTTGTATTTAAATCTTTACATTGTTATCATTGCATGTATTCACTGTATTTTTTAATGTGTGGACTGTTTTCTCTTTATAGATTAGTATTTCAAAGTAACCATTCCATACCAATTCAAACTACCATCTGGTCTCTAAGCTTGTTATATGAAAATCTTTTACCATTGTCCTCCAGTTTTAGTGTTTTTTGATGAGCTACACCTGAGTTGTTCATTTTCTTTTTCTTTTATTTGCTTCTGTATACAGGCTGGCTTAGCAGGAGCTCCAGCCCGTGCTGTATCAGCTGTAAAGAATATGAATCTTCCTGAGATCCCAAGAAATATTAACATTGGTGACATCAGTATAAAAGTGCCAAACCTGCCCTCTTTTAAATAAAAAATTAAAAAGGCCACTCCCAGGTAAAATCCAGGGGAAAAAGTCAACTAAGTTTACCATGCAGTTGTTTACCAAAAATAAAGGAGGAGAGTCTTAACTTTTACTCTTGGATTTAAGTCAAGGTACTGTATAGACGTTATATAAAATCAGTATGGAAGTTCAATGTTGCTTTTCTTGCTCAGTGGTTTCGAAGAAATTAAGTAGTTCCAGTGTGACTTTTTTTTTCTTTATTTTCTAAACTGCATTCCTGTGGCCACGTAAGGCATGCCTGTATGTATTGGCTATTACAGTATTTTGAAAAGTGTTCAGGACATTTCTTTAAATTGTGTACAACCCAAAATGTTGGTGTTTTGTATGGATCACAAGTGCAGCATTCCTTAATAATTTCTGTTATTTGTCACAATTGTTATTTAAAGAACGAAGTATGTATTGCATGAAAACATTATGACCTATCTCTCTTAGTTTAAATAAACTTCAAGGTAACCGGACTTACAAAGCACTGTTCTGTTTGCCTGATATCTACTTTAGCAATAAGTTTTTTTACGACCCTCTGACTCAACAAAATAAATAAAAGTATATTTTATCACTGTTAAGCAGCTGTTAATGTTGATTTATTTAATTTATATTTTTAACATTCAGAAGCTCATTATTGTAAAATTAAATTATTTCACAAGTCAAGACCAGTATATCACATAATTTGCCCACATTTTCATATTTAGTCTTACCTTGTGACCCTTAAGTGAGGTCCTCTTCCTGGTAGACTGAGGTTCTCCTGTAGTTCTAGCCCTCTCTCCCCAAAGGCTCTTTTTTGAAACATTTCCTTAGATCTGTGGCATGTGTGAATTTTACTCCAAGGTCTGGGGTATAAGAAAAGTCACTATGTTTTTTTTTTTTTTTAATAAAATTAATCTGACTCGATAAGCCCCATCCAGGAAATTCAGTCTGTGATTATTGGGATTTCCATCAGTTCAGAGGTGTATCAAAGTCCTTGAAGAAAGTTACGCAAAGCAGAACATGCAGGGAAGTGCCTGCTCTTCAGTCATTTGACAGATGTTTTAGTCATTTGACAAATGTGCCAGGTTAGTCCCTGTCCTAATGGGGTACAGTACCACACAAGAGTGCCTGGCAATATGGATGTTTTCTCTTTTTCATTTTTCTTGGGGAGAGGTGTGAATTATGGAAAAATTTAAGTTTTTGTTTGGTTAGAATGTACCAAAATTAGGGAAACTTCCAGGCCAGATTATGCTTTAACCTAAATAGTGGAAAGGGTTTTATCTCTCACTGTATTCTAGTATGAGAAAGAAACCCAGTCATGTGCAAATGACAAAAATAAGCAAGTCATAGAAAACGAAATCTCAGTGATCACTTAATATGTAAAGATGCTTAATCTCATTAGTAACCTAGGAATGCAAGTTTAAAGAACAATTAGATTTTACTTTCACCTGTCATGAGTTTCCCTGGTGGCTCAAACAGTAAAGAATCTGCCTATGATTTAGGAGGCCTGAGTTTGATCCCTAGATCGGGAAGATCCCCTGGAGAAGGGAATGGCAACCCACTCCAGTATTCTTGCCTGGAGAATTCCATGAACAGAGGAGCCTGGCGGCTACAGTCCATGGGGTTGCAAAGAGTTGGACGTGACTGATTGCTGGGAGAAATATCAATAACCTCAGATATGCAGATGACACCATCCTTATGGCAGAAAGTGAAGAGGAACTCAAAAGCCTCTTGATGAAAGTGAAAGAGGAGAGTGAAAAAGTTGGCTTAAAGCTCAACATTCAGAAAACGAAGATCATGGCATCTGGTCCCATCACTTCATGGGAAATAGATGGGGAAACAGTGGAAACAGTGTCAGACTTTATTTTGGGGGGCTCCAAAATCACTGCAGATGGTGACTGCAGCCATGAAATGAAAAGACGCTTACTCCTTGGAAGAAAAGTTACAACCAACCTAGATAGCATGTTGAAAAGCAGAGACATTACTTTGCCAACAAAAGTCTGTCCAGTGGTCATATATGGATGTGAGAGTTGGACTGTGAAGAAGGCTGAGCGCTGAAGATTTGATGCTTTTGAACTGTGGTGTTGGAGAAGACTCTTGAGAGTCCCTTGGACTGCAAGGAGATCCAACCAGTCCATTCTGAAGGAGATCAGCCCGGGATTTTTTTGGAAGGAATGATGCTAAAGCTGAAGCTCCAGTACTTTGGCCACGTCATGCGAAGAGTTGACTCATTGGGAAAGACTCTGATGCTGGGAGGGATTGGGGGCAGGAGGAGAAGGGGACGACCGAGGATGAGATGGCTGGATAGCATCACGGACTTGATGGACGTTGAGTCTGAGTGAACTCTGGGAGTTGGTGATGGACAAGGAGGCCTGGTGTGCTGCGATTCATGGGTCGCAAACAGTCGGAGACGACTGAGCGACTGAACTGAACTGAACTGAGTGAGTAACGCTTTCACTTTCACTTCTTCGGTCATACTAGCAAAAATTAGGAGAAGTGACAATGTCCAGTGCTGGAGAGAATGTGAGGAATGAAAACTGTCATATATTGCTGGCGGGAATGTAATTTACGGTAACTTAAAAAAAATACATGCCAAGGTCTGTGAAAATTTTTAAAACTTAAAAATACACATATCCTGCATACCCTGTGGCTCACTTTGGACATTTTCAAAGTGGAGCAGTTGGAGCAGTCCTGAATGTCTTTATATAGAAAGGGAATAATTTCATCGCCTTTTAAAAATGATTATATAATAGACTGGAAATATCTTCAGTGCCCACCAGTAAGGAAATGGTTGAATAAATAATGGTAACTATCATACCGGTTTTAATAGCAAAAGGCTGGAGTGTCCCAAATGTCCTTTATAAGGAGACTGGTTGAGAAGTTGGACCGCATCCACATTATGGTGTCTTGTGGAGTTATCACAATGAGATATCCCTCTGTAGTGCTAAACACTGATAACATTGATTCCTAGAATGTAATGTTAGGTGAGAAAAATCTAGATAAAAAGAAGGGTATCTGTATTGACGGCATGTCTGTTAGTTAGGGTTCTCTGGAACCGGTAGGATGTGAGTGTGGGTGATAGGACCACACTGTATCAGTAGACTGAGTGAAGCATGTTGCTCTCCGTAATGTGAACAGGCCTTCCCCAGTCAGTTGAAAGCGTGAGTAGAATGAAAATGCTGCCTCTTAATTCCTCCTGCTTACTGCCTTCAGACTGGGACATTGGCTTTTTTCTGCCTTCAGAGTTGAAATAAAACAAGGGTTCATCCTGGATCTCAATCTTGCCAGCTTTTAGACTGGAGTTCCACCTTAGGCTCTCTGGGTCTCCAGCTTATCAACTCACCCTGCAGACCTTGGGACTTACAATGAATGGGACTCATGTAGGCCCGCTCCTTATGATAAATACTTTTAAATGAAATCATCATGTTGGTGATCATTTCTAAATGAGAAAGCAAGGAAAAGAAGGCTGATGTCGTAGCTTGAAGGCAGTCCGACAGGAGCAATGAAAAGGATCAGCCTTTTAAGTTCTGTTGATGCTTTCAGCTGTTTGGGTGAGGCTCATTCACACAAGGGAGGGCAATATACTTCACTCAGTTTACTGATTTAAATGTTAATCTCAACCCAAAACACTCTCACAGAAATACCCAGAATGTTTGACCAAATGTCTGGGAAACCCCATGGCCCAATTAAGTTGACACATAAAATTAACCATCACAGTATGTTATCAGTTACCCAAGAAAAAGGGAGAATGAGTGATGTGTGTGCACTTTTAAATGAAAGGATGCACACACACACACACACACACACAGTGAGAAGGAGAAACGGCAGAGGCCTGGACTTCTTGAAGTGTATCTTGTTTTGAAACCATGTAAATGTTTTATGTAGTTAGTAATCAAACTTAAAATTTTAAACCCCTAAAAATTAAAAGCAAAGCAAATAAATTGAACTGTGTGATGAGTTGGTGGCATACATGCATTGCTCAGTCACTAAGTCGTGTCCAACTCTGCAACTCCACGGACTGTAGCCCATCAGGCTCCTCTGTCCATGGAATTTCCCAGGCAAGAATACCAGAGTGAGTTGCCATTTCCTCCTCCAGGGGATCTTGCTAAGCCAGAGGTCAAAATGCCGTCTCCTGCATCTCTTGTGTCTCCTACTTTGGCAGAAAGATTCTTCACCACTAAACCACCTGTGAAGCCTGACACCAAAGGGCAGCTTTTAAACTCTTAATACCACTAAAGACAAAAAGACCTGCCCTGCCCGCCTCCGAAATTAAATTGTTTTCTTTAACCCTGGTCTGAAGGAGATCAGCCCTGGGATTTCTTTGGAAGGAATGATGCTAAAGCTGAAGCTCCAGTACTTTGAACACCTCATGCGAAGAGTTGACTCATTGGAAAAGACTCTGATGCTGGGAGGGATTGGGGGCAGGAGGAGAAGGGGACGACAGAGGATGAGATGGCTGGATGGCATCACCGACTCGATGGATGTGAGTTTCAGTGAACTCCAGAAGTTGGTGATGGAGAGAGAGGCCTGGCGTGCTGCAATTCATGGGGTCGCAAAGAGTCGGACACTTCTGAGTGACTGAACTGAACTGAACTGATTCACTGGAAGGACTAATGTTGAAGCTGAAGCTCCAATACTTGGCTACCCAATGCGAAGAGCTGACTCATTAGAAAAGACCCTGATGCTGGGAAAGAATGAGGGCAGGAGGAGAAGAGGGACTGAGTAACTGAACAATAACAATGAAGAGCAGAAGGCCTTCTTAACAGCCTATGAAAGTAGTTTCATCTCTTGTTCAGCTGGATGACAGAAAAAGCTAAGCATCAGGCCCAGACTTAGCTGTAAGATAGGCAAAGTCCAAGGGATTCCAGGCTCATCATGTCTGCTAAGCCAAGATCAGGGACAAAAATCTTGGATATAGACCTACAGAGGTAGCCCACTTCTTCCCATTAAGCTGCCACTCACTCGTGTCCTCCTTGTTGAAGAAGATGCAGAAGCATCTACCTCGCAGGGTAAGATGAATCCTCCTTAGGGTTCGCCTCCCTTGCTCTGATCACCAAGCCAATAACTAGGGTCAAGACACAGCATAATCAGGCCAGGGAAGTGCTAGGTCTGCCAAAGTTCTTGCAGAACCTTGCCAAAGTAAACGTGGAGGAGCCAAGAGAGTGTATTAATATATGGACATGGATCACGACGCTTCTGGCTTAAGGCGGAAGGAATGTAAAGTTGGATGAGGGAGAGAGTTTTATATGTCAGCTCTCCAGTGACAGAAGATTTAACTATTTGGTCAGGACCTTGGGAGACAGTGCTGTTACACTGCTAGGGTATTTCTTGAAAGCTTGGAGGAAGGCTGAGCCACGTGTTTGGCCCAGCCAAGTGAAGTATAGCAGAATGTACAGGCAGACAGGTAGAGTCCAGTCGCTCAGGCGTGTCCGACTCTGCGACCCCTCGGACCACAGTGCGCCAGGCCTCCCTGTCCATCATCAGCTGCCGGAGCCTGCTCAAACTCGTGTCCATGGAGTCAGTGATGCCATCCGACCATCTCATCCTCTGTCATCCCCTTCTCCTGCCTTCAATCTTTCCCAGCATCAGGGTCTTTTCCAATGAGTCAGCTCTTCGCATCAGGTGGCCAAAGTATTGGAGTTTCAGCTTCAGCATCAGTCCTTCCAATGAATATTCAGGACTGATCTCCTTTACAAAGGACTGGTTGGATCTCCTTGCAGTCCAAGGGACTCTCAAGAGTCTTCTCCAACTCCACAGTTCAAAAGCATCAATTCTTAGGCACTCAGCTTCCTTTATTGTCCAACTCTCACACCCATACGTGACTACTAGGAAAACCATAGCCTTGACTAGATAAACCTTTGTTGGCAAAGTAATGTCTCTGCTTTTTAATATGCTGTCTAGGTTGGTCATAGCTTTTCTTTGACAGGAGGAGGAAGAAGACATTTAAAACCTTAGAGAAGCATGTGAGCTAAAGTGAATATACTGTGTAAAGCAAGACAGCTCAGAAGTTCCTCCATTAAAGCAATAAGGAATATGCCATCTACAGGGACACTGGCATCATCTAGGAGCTCATTAGTGGCTGTCTTCTGAAGGCCAGGGCTGATGGTAGGAAATGCTGTTAAAGAGCTGGGTACCCTGAAAACAATAGGGATGCTGAGATCCTGAAATAAGGGATTGTGGCGAATGGATTAATTTTGGGGGGGGGGGGGCGGTGCTGTGCTGGGTCTCCGTTGCTGTGCAGGCTTTTCTCTAGTTGTGATAAGTGGGGGCTACTGTAACTGCAGTGGCTGGCTCTGCAGTGGTTCCTCTTGTTGGGGAGCACAGGCTCTGTGGTGCGGGGGCTTCAGCAGTGGTGGCGCGTGGGCTCAGTAGTTGCAGCTCCCGCGCTCCAGAGCACAGACTCAGTAGTTGTGACCCATGGCTTAGTTGCTCCGTGGCATGTGGGATCTTCCTGGATCAGGAATCAAAACCATGTCTCCTGCATTGGCAGCCGGGATTCTTTACCACTGAGCCACTGGGGAAGGCCTGGATTAATCATCTTAATGAAATGGCAGCCAAAGGTCTTGATTCGCAGAGGGCTATAGAGATGGTTAATGGAACAGGGCTTCAGTAGGTACAAGATAGATGGTCAGCCAGTGAGGGCGTTGCCCAATCTGCATAATCAAAAGAAATAAAAAACGGATGATCAGGTTGAGAGTAACCACCACAATGAAAAGGCATGACTCGTGGTCCGGTTTCTGATCCTGAGCCGGTTCTCAGACCCAGAACTCACTGATCCACAGAAAGATCATGTCTCCAGGAGGACAAGCCAGCACACCATGGCAAGGGCATAGAGGAATTCTTTTCCCACGACTTCCTTTAAAGGGACTTACTTGACTAACCAGACACTGGGAAATGGAAAGTACCCAACCTTTTGAGGATTACTGGGCACGGTTCCCAAGCTGACATTGACAGCTAGCAATCTAACCTCACCATGTGCCTCCGTCCCCATTATGGTAGGAGCATACAGGGGCTAGCCAAGGTCCCGGAAGGACACAGATTGGAAGATCAGAGTAAGGAAGCTTGGGGAGGAGGCATGTGGATAGATTTATATCGGAATGAGCATGAAAATGTGAAGATTTTTGAATCGTATGTTACCCATAGAAATCATCTGAAGAGATGCTATCCTGCCAAATACAAACAGAATGACTCAGCAAAGTGTTCCTGTGCTTCTGCCATTGGCCTCAGGGCTGGTACAGTGGAGCTTGAATGGGGTATCCAGGGATTGAGGCCACACGTGGGCGCAGCAGCAGGAACTCCTGCTCATCAAGGCTAACTTAGCCACCGACTGTGTCCGGTGTCCACCAGTGACAGAGACCAATGCTGAGCCCCCGATGCAGCACCTTCCCTTGAGGAAACCCAGCAGCCGCTTGTGGCAAGTAATTTTTGCCCCTGCCGTTTTAGAAAGCAGAGTGAATTAATCCTGACAGAATGGACACGCCTTCTGGATATGGGCTTTTGTTTCCATGTCTTCAACCAGCATCACTATTGAAGGACTTGCAGTTTGATCAGCTCACACGGGAGGGCCCACAGAGCATCACAAAGGACCCAAGCATCTACCTTATCACAAAGGAGGTGCTGCGGTGAATGCAGAACAGTGGATCAAGCTGCTGGATTGCTAGGGCCACGGCGCGGCCTTTTTAAAGCACAGCTGGGGCTCTGGGTGCCTCAGGCGACAGTCATCACTTGCTGCTCCGCTCCCAGCAGGTGAGCCACGGGGCAGAAGTAGGAGCGGCCAAACTCACTCCACTCCCAGTAACCTGCCGGGGGGTGTGTGCTTCCTGCCGCCACAACTCTAGGGTTTATTATGGTCTAGAGGTCTTGGATCCCAGAAACGCTTCCTCCAGGGGTGCAACAATGGTTGTGTTCCTCTTTAATCTACAGCAGCCCTGCATTCATTTCAGGATCCTCATACCAAAACATCTTGTTGGCAAAGAAAAGAGTCCCCATCCTCCATTTCTCCTCAGCTCATTGAAGTCTGACCCCAAAAAAAGCATATTTCAGGGCACCAAAAATAATAGCAATCATGTTTTGTCTAGGGATTCAAAATCACAGCTATTTTGAGGACAAGTTTCATTAGGACTGTGTTGCTAGCGTTGCAGTTGCTGAGTTAACACAGCTCATTCGGTGTGACTCCGAAACCAGATGTTAAACATAGATGAGAGAGAAAACTGAAGAGTAACCAATAAATTCAGAGAAAGCTCTTGACAAAATATAACATCTTTTCATGATAAAAACTTGCAATAGATTGGTATAGAAGGAACATTCTTCAGCAAAATCAAAATGAGAAGTCCACAGGCAACATTATAATAATATACTCAATGGAGAGAAATTGAAAGCTTTTTTCCTAAGATCAGGAGCAAGACATGTAAGTTAACACTTATGTGCAGGTAACACTCTCACCTCTCTTGTTCAGTGTAGTACTGAAAGTCCTAGCTGGAGCAGTTAAGCAAGATAAAGACATAAAATCATCCAAATTTGAGAGGAAGAAATAAAATTGACATTGTTTGCAGAATATATGCTATGATTTTAAATATAGAAAATCCCAGAGACTCAATAAAAAAACTGTTTGAACTAATCAACAAATTCAGCTAAGTTGCAGGACACAAGATTAACATAACAGAAGTCAGGTGCTTTTATACAGAAACAATCAAAAGATCTGAAAAAACTGTCCCTTTCACAATAGCTTCAAAAACAGAAAAATACCTAGAAATAAATTTAATCAAAGAAGTGAAAGATCTCTACAAGACTGTTGAAAGAAACTGAAGAAGGCACAGACAAATGGAAATTTGTGGATTGGAGTAATTAATTCTTTAATTCATTTAAAGAATTCTTTTTTAAATTAAATTTTAAAAATTAATCTTTAAAGAATTGTTTAATTATTTAATAAATTGAATTCATAAATTTTAATTAAAGAATTATAACTTTAAAATGTCATCTATATTCTGTTTATTTTTCACCATTGCTAGAGTATAGCACACTTTGATTTACTTTTATGTCACTAATTAGCATCTTTTCATTTCAACTTGAAGAGCTCCTTTCAGCCTCTCTTGCCAGGCAGGTCTCGTGGAGATGAACTCCCCCAGTTTTTGTTTGTCTGAGAAAGCCTTTATCTTCATATGTGAAGGATAACTGCTGGATAACATGTTCTTGGCTGGCAGTTTTCATCTTTCAGCACTCTGAATATGTATGTCCCTTTCTCCTGTCCTGTAGCGTTTCTGATGAGAAATCTGCTGATAGCCTACTGGATTTCTTTTGTAGGTTACTTCCTTTTTTCCCCTGGCTGCCTTTAAGAGTCTTTCTTTCTTACCAATTCTCAACAATTCCATTATAATGTGTCTTGGGAAGCTCTTTTTTTCATGGAGATAATAGGATGTTCTACTAGTTTCTTGGACTTGTTTGTCTAGTTCCTTCCCCAGGGTTTGCAAATTCTCAGCTATTATTTCTCTAAATACACTCTCTGCTCCCTCTTTCACTCTTCTCCTCCTGGTAGACCAACTATTCTTTTATTTATTTTTCCCTTCATATCTCACAGTTCTCATAGGGTTTCTTTACTTTTTAAACATCTTAGTTTGTCTTTACTCTTCAGAGTCATTTCCGTGTTCTTATCCTCTGGGTCAAATGGGCCTTAGAAAGCATCACTACGAACAAAGCTAGTGGAGGTGATGGAATTCCAGTTGAGCTATTTCAAATTCTGAAAGATGATGCTGTGAAAGTGCTGCACTCAATATGCCAGCAAGTTTGGAAAACTCAGCAGTGGCCATAGGACTGGAAAAGGTCAGTTTTCATTCCAATCCCAAAGAAAGGCAATGCCAAAGAATGCTCAAACTACCACACAATTGCACTCATCTCACATGCTAGTAAAGTAATGCTCAAAATTCTCCAAGCCAGGCTTCAGCAATACGTGAACCATGAGCTCACTGATGTTCAAGCTGGTTTTAGAAAAGGCGGAGGAACCAGAGATCAAATTGCCAACATCCGCTGGATCATGGAAAAAGCAAGAGAGTTCCAGAAAAACATCTATTTCTGCTTTATTGACTATGCCAAAACCTTTGACTGTGTGGATCACAATAAACTGTGGAAAATTCTGAAAGAGATAGGAATACCAGACCACCTAACCTGCCTCTTGAGAAATCTGTATGCAAGCCAGGAAGCAACAGTTAGAACTGGACATGGAACAACAGACTGGTTCCAAATAGGAAAAGAGGTTCATCAAGGCTGTATATTGTCACCCTGCTTATTTAACATATGCAGAGTACATCATGAGAAACGCTGGACTGGAAGAAACACAAGCTGGAATCAAGATTGCTGGGAGAAATATCAATAACCTCAGATAGGCAGATGACACCACCCTTATGGCAGAAAGTGAAAAGGAGCTAAAAAGCCTCTTGATGAAAGAGGAGAGTGAAAAAGTTGGCTTAAAGCTCAACATTCAGAAAACGAAGATCATGGCATCCGGTCCCATCACTTCATGGGAAATAGATGGGGAAACAGTAGAAACAGTATCAGACTTTATTTTGGGGGGCTCCAAAATCACTGCAGATGGTGACTGCAGCCATGAAATTAAAAGACGCTTACTCCTTGGAAGGAAAGTTATGACCAACCTAGATAGCATATTCAAAAGCAGAGACATTACTTTGCCGACTAAGGTCTGTCTAGTCAAGGCTATGGTTTTTCCTGTGGTGATGTATGGATGTGAGAGTTGGACTGTGAAGAAGGCTGAGCACTGAAGAATTGATGTGTTTGAACTGTGGTGTTGGAGAAGACTCTTGAGAGTCCCTTGGACTGCAAGGAGATCCAACCAGTCCATTCTGAAGGAGATCAGCCCTGGGATTTCTTTGGAAGGAATGATGCTAATGCTGAAACTCCACTACTTTGGCCACCTCATGCAAAGAGTTGACTCATTGGAAAAGACTGATGCTGGGAGGGATTGGGGGCAGGAGGAGAAGGGGATGACAGAGGATGAGATGGCTGGATGGCATCACCAATTCGACGGATGTCTGAGTGAACTCCGGGAGTTGGTGATGGACTGGGAGGCCTGGCGTGCTGCGATTCATGGCGTCGCAAAGAGTCGGACAAGACTGAGCGACTGAACTGAACTGATTCTCTGGGTCACTAATTCCTTTTTTATCTTTCTGCCTCTTTTCCTAAGTTCTCTAATGTATTCTCTATCAGAGTCATTGACTTTTTCAGCTCCAGAATTTTTGTCTGTTTCTTTGTTAAAAAAATTTTTTTTAGTCTCTTTGGTAGATAACTTCTTGTATTCATTAAGTTTACTCCTGAGTTCTTTTAATTGTTGTTCTGAGTTTTCTTGTAACTCATTGAATCTCTTCATAACAACTGTTTTGAATTCTTTATCAGATTGCAATATTCTGTACCTGTGGGTTCCGTTGCTACAGAATTATTGTTTTCTTTTTGTTATACCATATTACCATGATTCTTTTTATAGTGTTTAATGAAATGTGCCTGTACTGTTGCTTTTGAAATACCACACACCTTTCTTGTTTCCTTTGTTCTGTTTAGCAGATGGGCAATTAGAAACTCTTGTTTTCCACACGGTGGCGCTATAGGTCAAACTTTCGGCTCCGCGCTGGGGCTGCACTTCGGAGCTCCTGGTAGAATAGAATCTGACATAGAAAAAGCTAGCAGCACACTGTGGACAAGTGTGGGCTCAGCACCTGGGGCTTAGTGGATGCGCATTACACAGTAGGGAGTTCCTTGACTGCGGGTTAGACCTCCTGCTGAAATCCTGAAGCAGATCGCAGGGCACTGGTTCCTGTAAGGCCTTTCCTTATACTTGTCTGCCTCTTTCCTTTTCCTCCCTCACCCACTTTCCCCTCAGTCACAGAGCCTTCCTCAGAAATCCATGCTGCTAGAGAAACAGGTCCATCCTCCTGTGACTGGGGCAGCCCACTGGTTAGCCAGTCACCCTTTTGTTTCCGACTGAGCGACTGAACTGAACTGTGAGGGAATCACCATTGTCAATGCAGGGAAAGCCCAGAGCAGGCGGTGTTACCCCAGGAAGGACGGCTGCCTTTCTGAGATTCTCCTCTGTTTCCAAACTTGACTCTTTCCCGTTCCAGTAGCATGCCTGATTCTCCTGACGGCCTCTCTGTTTTCCTCTGCTTGTCTGCCTCATTTTGCTTTCACCAGTTTCACCTCCCGTCTCCCACCGCACTCTCTGTTTTCTGGTGTAATGTGAAGAGGCCCTTTTGTTTGCTTGTGAATGACCAACCTGCTGCACATAAAAGGGGAGAGGCAAAGGAACAGCTCATGCCGCCCTGATGCTGACAGCAACCCCTCCATTCCCAAAGCCCCCCATGGGTTCAGCATGACCCCTATGAAAGTTCCAGTGACATCTTCCACAGAAAGAGAGTTACCATCTGATCCAGCAATCCCACTCCTGGGATTCCAGAAAGGGTGGAAACTCTCATTCAAAGAGATACTCACACCCCAATGTTCATAGCAGCACTGTTTACAATAGCCAAGACACAGAAGCACCGTACGTGTCCATCAAGAGACGACTGGATGAAGATGTGGCAAACACAGACACACACACTCAGCCGTAAGAGCAATGAAATAGTGCCATCTGCAGCAACAGGGGTGGGCCTAGAGATTATCACACTAAGCGAAGTAAGTCAGAGGCAAGTATCAGATCACTTACTTGTGGAATCTTAAAAAGTGATACAAAGAAATTTATTTACCAAACGAACTCAGACATAGAAAACAATCTTATATTACCAAAGGGAAAGGGATAGGATAAACGAGTTTTGGATTAAAAGGTACACACTACTGTACATAAAATCGATAAGCAACAAGGATCTACTGTGTAGCACAGGGAACTATTAATATATTCAATAGCTCATAATAACCTGTAATGGAAAAGAATGTGAGAAAAATATGTTGGTATATATATGTATATAACAATCACTTGCTGTACATCTAAAACTAATACAACATTGTAAGTTAACTACAATTTTAAAAACGTTAAAAAAAATCACAGTGAGATATCAACTTATATCTGTTAGAATGGCTGTTACGAAGACAAGAGGTATGTGTCAGTGAGGACATGGAAAAAAAAGAAACGCATACACACAAAGTGGAGTGTTACTCATCCATGACAAAGAAGAAAACCCTGCTAGTTACAGCCACGTGGATCTTGAGGCGTTATGCTAAGGATCAAACCCAGATCTCCCGCATTGCAGAAGGATTTTTTACTAGCTGATCCACAAGGGAAGCCCAATACATCAGATAGAGAAAGATAAATAGTAGGTATGATAACACCTGAGTATGGGATCTAAAAAAGCAGAATTCATAAAAACACAGAGTAAAATGGTGGTTACCAGATGCTGGGGGTTGAGAGAATGGGAGATGTTGTTTAAGGGTAAAAAGTCAGGTCCAACTCTTTGTGACCCCATGGACTGTAGCCCACCAAGCTCCTCTGTCCATGGGATTCTCCAGGCAAGAATACTGGAGCAGGTTGCCATGACCTCCTCCAGGGGATTGTCCCAATCCAGGGATTGAACCCCTGCCTCTGGCAGCTCCTGCTTTGCAGGAGAGCCACCGGGGAAAGATTGCAGGTACCACAATGATTAATTTCATGATCTCTAGATTCAAATCACCTGATTTTTATCTATTTATTAATTTAATTTATTTATTTTAATTGGAGGCTAATTGCTTTACAGTATTATAGTGGTTTCTGCCGTACATTGACAAGAATCAGCCATGGGTGTACATGTGTCCCGCATCCTGAGCCCCCCTCCCACTTCCCTCCCCATCCCATCCCCCAGGGTCATCCCAGTGCACCAGCCCTGAGCGCCCTGCCTCATGCATCGAACCTGGACTGGCGATCTGTTTCACAGATGGTAATATACATCAGTTCAGTTCAGTTCAGTCGCTCAGTCGTGTCCAGCTCTTTGCGACCCCATGAATTGCAGCACGCCAGGCCTCCCTGTCCATCACCAATTCCCGGAGTTCACCCAGACTCATGTGCGTCATATTTCAATGCTAGTCTCTCAAATCATCCCGCCCTCGCCTTCTCCCACGGAGTCCAAAAGTTTGTTCTTTACATCTGTGTCTCTTTTGCTGTCTTACATACAGGGTCAACATTACCATCTTTCTAAATTCCATATATATGTGTTAGTATACTGTATTGGTGTTTTTCTTTCTGACTTACTTCACTCTGTATAATAGGCTCCAGTTTCATCCACCTCATTAGAACTGATTCAAATGTATTCTTTTTAATGGCTGAGTAATACTCCATTGTGTATATGTACCACAGCTTTCTTATCCATTCATCTGCTGATGGACATCTAGGTTGTTTCCATGTCCCGGCTATTACAAACAGTTCTTTGATGAACGTTGGGGTACATGTGTCTCTTTCAATTCTGGTTTCCTCGCAAATCACCAGATTTTTAATTCTAGCTTGTCTGTGTTAAACCAAATATACAAGGCAGGTAAGCCTCAGTTTTCTCACACGAAAGTAGAATATGCCAGTGGTACTTATCTCATAGGATTACTGGGATGACTATATAAACTGGACTTACGTGGTAGCTCAGTGGTGTGCCTGACAATGCCGGAGCTACAGAAGACGTGGTTTCAATCTGATCCTGGGTCAGGAAGATCCCCTGGAGAAGGCAATGGCAACCCACTCCAGTATTCTTGCCCAAGATGTCCCATGGAGAGAGGAGCCTGGTGGGCTACCGTCCATGGGGTTGCAAAAGAGTCGGACATGACTTGACTCCACAGCAGAAAACTCCATGAATAATCTACGTAATGGGCCTAGCACAGTGCCAAACAGAAGACTGGCATTTAATGAAATGGTTGCTTTAAAAAAATATATGTTTTTGCTCCGGGGGGGGGAAATACATTCAAGTGCAGAAGGATCCTGGCTGGCTAGTAAAGAATATTTTTCACTTTCAAAGGATTGTTCTGCTTGGAACAGTGCCCTTCTGGAACTTTCCCTTTCAGACACCTTCCTTAACCATTTAAGCTCCTGACGTTTGGTTTGCCAAGACTTCTATTCCAGATTCCCCTGGGGTTGGGGGAGGGCTGCATACCGCAACACAGAAATTAAGGCCGGAGTATTTTCCGCAGTAAAGCTATCTTAGTTTCAGAAGGCAGGAATTCTAATTATTATGTTTAAGCCCTCTTTGTAATGTATCTTCCACTTCCTGGAGTTTATTTTTATAGGTGCTTTCATGTTTGTCTGAAACTAGACGAGACAGTCATACTTAAACCACAGAACCATTCATTCTAGAATTAACAATGCATGTGGTATTTTTTCCCTAACGACCACCCCAAATATGAAGGCTGAAATAGATTATTTTCACAATCCACCCTTTACACTAGGCACCACCACGCCCTCCTCTATGCATGTCACTCCTGACGTCTCCCAAGGATCTGGCCCTGCGATTGTGGCCTGCACCTCCCTTAGAAACTTGTCCCCCGTCAGCTCTAATGAGATGTCACTTCCTAAACATATGGTCTATTTTATACCAGTTATTTGCAGCAACAACAGAAGGTGGTTATTGACTGTTCCCTTCTACTCTTAAACTGCTTTCTAGCGCCCTGCCCATGGAACATACAGAGTTAGGGACACTGTAAAGTTATTTTTAGAGTGAGAAGCCTCTTAAACAGCTTTATAAGATGGAAGTCATTATCTTTTCAGTGTTCAGTGGGCCAGTGCTGCTTGTCTGCCGTTCAGATGGCTTTCAACTCTAAAGTCTGACTGTGTGTGCTCATCGCTCAGTTGTGTCTGACTCTTTGTGACCCCATGGACTGTAGCCTACCAGGCTTCTCTGTGCGTGGGATTTTCCAGGCAAGAATACTGGAGTGGGTTGCCATTGCCTTCTCCTGGGGATCTTCCCAACCCAGGGACTGAACCTGGGTCCCCTGCATTGTAGGCAGATTCTTTACCATCTGAGCCACCAGGGAAACCCCTAAATCTGACTGTAGTAAAATCTGGTAAAGCAAAATGATGGCCAGATGAGCTATTTTGTCGTTTGGCAAGTCTGAAACAGTTTGTAGGTGTGGTGGTGTAATTCACGGAGAGCTGCAGTCTGGAGTAAGCGGCTGTGTGCCAAGAAGAGCTCGTGCACTTTTCACCAGTCCCTGCTTTCCATTTGTAAGCCCTTCTGAAGGCAGCTGCCGTTTATCACAAGCTGTTGTGGTCTGAATGTGTTCCCCCAAAGTTAATATGTTGAAATCTAACCCCCCCAAGGTGATATTATCAGGAGATGGGGCCTTTGAGAGGCACTTAGTCGTGAGGGCGGAGCCTTCCCAAATGGGACCCATGCCTTTATAAAGGTGGCGCCCTGGGGCTTGCTCTCCTCTTCCGCCACCCAGGATTGCTGGAAAGTCTCAAGCCGGAAGAGGACCACCTCCCTCCATAACCCTGGCCCCTCGATTTGGACTCCCAGCCTCCTGAACTGTGAGAAGCACATTTGTGTATAAGCGACCCAGTTTGTGGTGTTCGTTACAGCAGCCCTCATGGACTAAAACACAAACATAATTCCTAAGAGCTTGTGACTGTCTCTGCCAGCTAGAAAAGGCAACATTTTAGACCATAGGGCATAGTAAGGGAGGATGAGCCTGGAAAGGGCTTCTAAAAGGAGACAGACGCAGCTGATTTGGACACCGTAGACTCAGAGAAGGCGCAGGTGGAGCGCGGCTTCTTAACCTCAACATAGACACGAGGCCGGGATAATTCATTGTCGTGGGGGCTGTCATGCGGGTTGTGGAATGATTGGCAGTGTCCGCCCTGGCCTCTACCCACTTTATGCCAATAGCAGTCTTTCTCCTAATTGTCACAACAAAAATGTCTCCAGACATATTTGCCCAGTGTCCCCCGGGCTACAGAATCACCCTCGGTTGAGAACCACTGGAGAAGAGAATTCATTTGGAATTCCAGAGAAAAGCTAAACAAAGTCTGTACTTTGTTTAGGCCCCAGATGTCAGTGGCACCAACTATAAGCATTTGTCCTATGCTGTCAAGAGGTTGACATTTCTTTCTAATTCGACTGTGCCGTGCAGCTTCTGAGATCTTAGTTCTCCAACCTGGGCCCCCTCTAGTGGAAGCGTGGTGTCCTATTCCTTCGACGCCCGAGGAATTCCCAAGAGGTTGACATTTAAAGCCCATCTCAATTAGGTTCTAGTCTATGTTTCCTAAGTGGTAGCCTCTTCCCTAAACAGAAGTGTTTTTCAAGATACTCAGGAGATTATGAAATCTATTTAGTGGCTTCTGGTAAAGAATCCACCTGCAATGCAGGAGACCCTGGTTCAAGTCCAGGGTCAGGAAGATCCTCTGGAGAAGGGACAGGCCACCCACTCCAGTATTCTTGGGCCATTCTGGTGGCTCCAACAGTAAATAGACCACCTGCAATGCAGGAGACCTGGGTTTGATCCCTGGGTTGGGAAGATGCCTAGAGAAGGGAACAGCTACCCTCTCCAGTATTCTGGCCTGGAGAATTCCATGGACTGTAAAGACTTAGACACGACTGAATGACTTTCACTTTCACTTTCACCCAGCATTAAAAAAAAATGAAATAGAATAAAATAGTTCTGAAAATGTCATGGTAATGCTTTGTGGAATAAATGTTGATTTGTAAAACTTTGCATTACGTATTTGTGTCTCACTGGGTATGTTTGCTCATGTTGGGTATAATATAAACTGTATTTCTTGCCACGAGTTGGCCGTCAGAAGAGCTTGAGAACCCCTGTTCTGGTAACGCATCCTCTGGCCATACCCTTCTCTCCTGCTGTGCAGCTTTAGTCTCTCAGTGATGCTGCAACAAAAGACCACAGTTTAGTAGCTTGAAACACACATGTTTATTCTCTTACAATTTGGGCGGTCAGAAATCCAAAATCAGTTTCACAGCACTGAAGTCAAAGTGTTGACAGGGCAAGGACCTCAGTCCTGTAGCTGCAATGCACTGAAGTTCCGCCGGAGGTAAACTTAGAAGAGGGTTGTGAGCCTCAGGTGAGATGGCAACCCAGACTGACATACTGGCTGCAGCCTTGTGGACCCTGAGCGGAGGAATCCACTGTGCCTGGACTCCAGACCCATGGAAACTGTGAGTTAATAAACTGGTGGGGGTTTTTTGTAATATAATTTTATCGGGCTTTTTTTTTTTTTTTTTTAATTTATGATTGCGCTGAGTCTCCGTTGCCTGGCGCAGTCTTTCCCTCACTGCGGTGAGCGGGGACTGCTCTTCGTGGCCGTGCGCAGACTTCTCACTGCTGTGGCTTCCCTCCTTGCTGCGCTTGGGCTCTAGGTAGGCCGCCTTCAGTCTTTGCAGCTGGCGGGCTCTAGAGCTTGGGCTCGCTGCCCCAAGGCATGTGGGATCTTCCTGGACCAGGATCGAGCCTATGTCCCCTGCACTGGCAGGCAGACTCTTATCCACCACACCACCAGGGAAGTCCAAACTGATGTTTAAACTTCCTAAGACTGCACTGATTTGTTATGTAGCAAAAGGAAACTAGAAGAGGTATTCTAGGGTTTCACTAGAGCAAAAATCTAAGCTATGCTGATATAGTACATAGATATTAAAATTATGAGATTTTATGTAATAATGTCAAGGAATCTCAAATGCATTTTTTTGCAAAGTGAAATACCAGATCCAAAAGACTGCATGCTATATGACATTTTGAAGAAGACAAAACTATAGGGCTGTGGTTATTAAATGCTGGAAAGAAGGAAGGAGGTTGACCATGAAGGGAAATAGGGCATTTTAGGGGGTGAATGAGCTGCTCTGTATCATGACTGTTGTGATAGATACACATCTCTGTACATTTGCGAAAAGACATGGAATTGCACATCAAAAACAGTGACTTTTACTCTGCACAAATGTAAGCATATATTTTAAAACTAAGCGAACTACAATTCCTTACTTTAAGTTACTTGCCCTAGAAGAGTTTTTACCCTAGTTGAACAATACAAGAGGCCAAAGAAAAGTCTTCGTGCCAGGAATGGAGCAACCACCGTAGAGCTTAGCCTGGAAGTCGTGGAGAAGGTGCTCTCCTTGTCTTGTCCTCTGAGCACTTCTGTCCCACTCATGGAGCCTGGGTTCAGTTAAAATGGTCAACTCTAATGCAGGGCCTGGTAAAGTTACTGAATGCCAAAGATAAAATTGCTATGAAAAGTGAATTAAATAAAAGCAGAGAAAAAAATCACATTGGCTTTATATTTCTCTACTGTCACAGTATTTTTTTAATGTATGGTAATGGATTAGACTTGCAGACATTAGTATGGACTCATGTTTATCATAATATATAGACGGATGCATAAGGAATATTTATAGATAGGTATATTTTTGTTGATGTTCAGTTGCTAAGTCATGTTCAAATCTTTGTGACCCCATGGACTGCAGCATGCCAGGCTCCTCTGTCCTCCACTGTCTCCTGGAGTTTGCTCAGACTCACGTCCATTGAGTTGGTGATGCTATCTAACCATCTCATCCTTTGCTGTCCCCGTTTCCTTTTGCCTTCAGTCTTTCCCAGCATCAGGGTCTTTTCCAGTGAGTCAGCTCTTCGCATCAGGTGGCCAAATACTGAAGTTTCAGCTTCAGCATCAGTCCTTCCAATGAATATTCAGAGTTGATTTCCTTTAGGGTTGACTAATTTGCTCTCCTTGCCGTCCAAGAGATATGCGTATATATACTGGTTAGTATATACAGAAAAAATTCTCTACTCTGTCAGCTGAGAGGGTCTAGAAGAAACAAAAAGGAAAGACGTGCTAGATTCCAATGACAAAGAGAACACCCAGCACCAGATCTTGGATTCTAAATACCATCTTTCAATAAAGGGGAACAGGACTCACTGGAGAAATGTCTGATCCTAGGGCTGGGACAGGAATATACAAGATGAACCTGGAGCATCTTATGGTGCCAGAAAGTAAAGAAATGCTCAAAAACACAAGACAGCCCATAAGTCTGTTCTCTATGTCTGTTTCTCCATTGTTGCCGTGTAAATAAATTCTTTAGTACCATTTTTCTAGATTCCGTATATATGCATTAGAATACGACATTTATCTTTCTCTTTCTGACTTAGGAGGAAAGATGTATGGAAAGAGTAACATGGAAACTTACATTACCATATGTAAAATAGATAGCCAAAGGGAATTTGCTGTAAGTCTCAGGAAACTCAAACCAGGGCTCTGTATCAACCTAGAGAGGTGGGCTGGGTAGGGAGATGGGAGGGAGGTTCAAAAGGGAGGGGATATATGTGTACTTACGGCTGATTCATGGTGATGTTTGACAGAAAACAACAAAATTCTGTAAAGCAATTATCCTTAAAAAAAAAAAAAAAAAGACAGTGGGTGTATGTCAAAGGGACTCAAGGAGGATCTGAAAGCGCTATCCACGACCAAAGCAGAAACAATTGCAACAGCAAAATAGATAATGTAGTATTGGATTATAACCCAAAGTACAAAATACATACCTTTGAATCCATACTGACACAAATAAATGAGCAGGTAAATAAATAAGAATAGACAAATTTTCTGTACAAAAGAATTTCAAGGAATTCCTTAGCATTCTAGTGCTTAGGGTGCCTCACTTCCACTGCAAAGGGCCTGGGTTCAATTCCTGGCTGAGGAACAAAGATCCCACAAGCTAAGCATTGTGGCAAAAAACAAAAACCAATTTCAAATAATTTATGTAGGGGCTATATTCTGAAATTAATAGAGCATAACTCTCTATCCCTTAAATATGGGCTGCCTAGAGTGACTTCCCTCCAAAGGGTACAGTTTGGAAAGGAGGACAAGGGTGGAAAAAAATCTGGCAAACACCACAAACACTGCCGCAGATGTACAGTCAAGTTTAACATCCTCAGCGATGTTGATAGCATATACCCTGGGGACATGGTGCATGAGAATGGCACTTTATCTTTGCAGTCTTCCTCCCAAGCATGCTAACTCCAATCATGAGAAAAACACCAGACAGACCCAAACGGAGGGCCAAGCTACCCAGGTTCTTCAGAATTCTCAAGTTCGTAAAAAAAAAAAAAAAAGGAAAAAAAGAAAAATCTGAGGGACTGTTACAGACCGGACAAGCCTAGAGAAGTGATGACTTAACGTAACGTGGTGTCCGATCAACAGAGGAGTCCCAGGGGCAGGAAAAGGACATCGAGTGAAAATGAAGGAAGTTTGAATAAAGTATGGAATTTTGTCAGTAATAATGTTCATTAGCCTTGACAAATTAGTTCATTAGTTTTGACAAACGTATAGTTGAGGTCCAGGGCTGTCCCCTGGTAGGTCAGACGGTAAAGAATCCTGCAGTGTAGGAGAAAGTAAAGTCGCTCAGTCGTGTCCAACTCTTGGCGACCCCATGGACACAAGGCTCCTCCATCCATGGGATTTTCTAGGCAAGAGTACTGGAGTGGGGTGCCGTTTCCTTCTCCAGGGAACTTCCCGACCCAGGGATCGAACCCGGGTCTCCCACATTGTAGACAGATGCTTTACCGTCTGAGCCACCACTTGATCTTAGCCAAAAGGCCAAGAAGCGGTGTGCAGGAGACCTGAGTTCAATCCTGGGTCGGGGAGATCCCCTGGAGAAAGGCATGGCAACCCACTCCGGGATTCCTGCCTGGAGAATTCCACGGACAGAGGAGCCTGGCGGGCTACAGTCCAGGGTGTGGCGAAGAGTGGGACACAACTGAGCGCAGTTACCACACAGGGCTGTCCAAAAAATGCCTCGATGGCATATTGACTGCTTTGGACTAAAGTTACTTGAGAAGCTGCTGGTGAAAAAAAAATTTTTTTTTTAAACTGACTCTGACCCTGGTCTTTCCCCCTGAAAACAGGAAATAAATCTCCCAAGTGAAAGTATCCTCCCACCAGGAAGACAGAAAGCATCCTGGTCACCAGTTAGGGAATTCGGGGCTGGGAAAGCTGTGTAAACAAACTGTTGCTTCTTCATTCAGCCTGCTACTCCAAGCACAAGCCGCTTTGTTTTGTCAAGCTTTCACAAATAACTGTTTCTCTGTCTAAATATGATTCATAAACAGTTTGCTTTGGTCACTTGGGGGATTCTAGTTCTATGAGACCTCCATGCATACAAATTAAATTGTTTTTTCCTCCTGTTTTTTTTTTTTTTTCCTGTCTTGTATCAATTTAATTACCAGACCAGCTGAAAGAACTTAAGAAGGATAGGGGGGAAATTCCCCCTCATCCACAGTATCCTACTAATGAGGGATCCTAACGGAGTATGGAGACTAATGGGGACGATTAACAATGGGGATGACTGGAGACAGGATAGCTGGGCATAAGGGAACCCCCTATACAACCCTTGCTTGTTATTTTTGTTTAGTTGCTAAGTTGTGTGCAACTCTGTGCGACCCCATGGACTGCAGCCCACCAGGCTCCTCTGTCCATGGAATTCTCCAGGCAAGAACACTGGAGTGGGGTGCCATTTCCTTCTCCAGGAGATCTTCCTGACCCGGGGATGGAACCCGCGTCTTCTGCATAACAAGCAGCTTCTTGACCACTGAGCCATCAGGGAAGCCCGGTGTATATTGTAGTGTGTATCTGTTTTATCTATAGTAGCTGACCCCAGACTCCTTATTTATCCCTCCCATGCCTTCCCCGTTGGTACTGTACCGTTGTTTGCTACACCTGTGACTTGTTTCTGTCTTGTAAGTTATTCATGTCTTTTTTAGATTCCACAAATAAGTGACATATACCTGTCTTTCTAGGTCCATCCATATTGCTGCACATGGCACTCTTTTGTGTCATTTTTATGGCTGAGTAATATTTTATTGTTTATACATAGCACACCTTCCTTATCCACTCATCTGTCATTGGGCATTTAGGTTGCTTTCCTATCTTGGCTACTGTGAACGGTGCTGCTGTGAACATTGACGTGCGTGTGTCTTTTCAAATTAGAGTTTCCCTTTTTACCAGCTCTCTGCCCAGGTGTGGGACTGCTGGATCATATGGTAACTCTGTTTTTAGTGTCTTAAGGAACCTCCATAATGTTCTCCACCAGTCCCTCACTTTACATTCATACCAACAGTGTAGGAGGAGTCATTTTCTCCACACCCTCTCCAGCATTTATTATCAACTTATTGATTTTGACCATTCTGACCAGTGAATGGCACTTGAAAAACCTGAACTATAGTTGACCATACTACATATGTTTCAGGTATTCACACACTAATTTGATAACTTTATAGATTATATCCCATATAAAAAGTTACTATAAAAGATTGATTATAGTCCCTGTGTTATACATGACATCCTTGTAACAGCTATTTTATAGCTAGCAGTTTGTACCTTTTGATTCCACTCACCATTTTGCCCCTCCCTCCACCCCTCTTCCCTCCGGCAGCCACAGAAGGAAGTTTGTATGAGTTTGTATGTATAATTCTCTGTATCTGTGTGTTTCTGTTTCGTTTAGATATTTAGATTCCCCATATAAGTGAACACACACAGTATCTGTCTTTCTCCGGCCTATTTCACTGAGCATAATAATACCTTCTATGTCCATCCATGTTGCCACAAACGGCAAAATGTCACCCTTTTATATGGTGGAGTAATATTTCATTTTGGTGTGTGTGATCTGTTTTTCTTTATCCATTCATCTGTCGAGGGACACAAGTTGCGTCCATACCTTGCCTATTGTAAACTGAGCCGCTATGAACGGTGGGGGGCGGGGGGGATGCATATATGTACTTTTTTATTTTTTTATTTTTTTATATATATTTTTTATATATGTACTTTTTAAATTAGTGTTTCCATTTTCTCTGGATAAATACCCTGAAGTGGAATTGCTAGATTGTATGGTATTTCTATTTGCAAATTTTGAGGCGCCTCCATACTGGTTTCTATGATGACTGCACCAGTTCACATTCTCTCCAAGAGTGCGCAAGGGTTTGTCCGCCACATTGTAAGGACTACTGTTTCTAACTAACGAAATTTGTGGTGATGTTCTGAACTACTTGAGTTATTTTTAATAACCATGTTATTTTTATCAAAGTATTGAAGTCACGATGTTTTTTAAATAAAGGCATTGGAGAGAGAAGTGCCAATCATCAAGAACCCGATACTATCCTAGTTACGGTAGGAAAGGAACCAACATAGTTTCCTTCTGTAAGGATTTATAGGACACTTGGCTCAAGAGAGAGCTTGCTAAATTATCATAATCCATCGGTACCTTTACACGGTGTTACTTTTTTGTTGTTACTTTCATAATCTAAAAAAACAAAAAGCATTTAAACATTTTTCCCGTGAAAACTCCCTCACACACACACACAAAGGGTCTTAATTGTGTGATTTTTGCATCCAAGATACATGGCCTTTACAGTCAGAAACTATGGGGCAGAGGTGGGGGCGGGGGCGGGGGCGGGGGCGGGGGGTGGAGGTGGGGGTTGGGGGTGGGGGTGGTGTGCTCTGTTGCCGCTTCAATCCGATAGGGTTCGTTTCTTTGGCAGTCAAGAAGTAAAGCGTATCTAAAGGCAAACAATACATTTAATCCAGAGTACAGCTCTGCCTAATAGGACAGGTAGGGCTGATATAATACAAATAATTATTTCAGGAGGATATAATTGCAATAAGGAGTTGATTGTGAATAAAAGAAGACAAAACTTGAGAAAAGTCACTCAATTCTTTTCTCTCTATCCCTCAAAGCAGAAAAGGCAGCCAAAATTCTCAATTTCTGAACTTCAATGTTATTTGAAGGAAGGTTCTAAAACCTTAAAATTTTAGCACTGAAAGAAATATTCAATAAAAAGAAAAATATTGAAAATCATTGAGCCTGATCCCCTTACTTTAGAAATGGAGGAACAGAGTGTTCTGCATGTCAGTTTTAAGGAAACCTGATAAACCCAATTCTGCTTACGAAACAAATCAGAAAGTTATTCTAACTTTACAAAATGGTCTAATGCAGTATGCCTTTAAATGTGTTCCCCATATGTTCTCCCCCTGCATATGTTCTTAAAGTATAACTCAACTTATGAAAGTGGAATTCACTCACAACCTTTAGAATTCATCCCTGAATGTCTCCTTGTGGACACGGCTCTGCGCTAGGGGCTACAAGCATGGCAGGAGCAGACTCCAGCTCCATTGTGAACTAATAGGAGACCCTGGAGAAAACACTGATCCTGCAAACAGATTGATACAATGTCTAGAAATCGTCAGAGTCCATCGACAAGGAACAACCACGAGGATCTGAGTGTCACTTCCACTGCCTGGCGTCCCCATCTTCCTCCCCATAGTGGCTGTCTGTACATCAGGCCAAGAGCCCACAAACGTCTGGCTAGAACAAGTCAAGTGTTTGCTTACGCAGATTTCCAAGGAAATAAACCAACCTACACAGAAATGAATTCGAAAGTAGAATATATTAAAATTCTTCTAAATCTTTTACTTTCCAATTGGCCTTTATTTTTGACTTTTTAGTGAGTGTGAGTCTTGGTGCTTTAATTCACCCAGATTACTGAAACTGATACATTCTGGGTTTAGATATGACTCTGCTGTTTGTCTTCTTAGGAGTATGTTAAGATTTTACTAGCAGAGTGTTAAAGCCCACCTAAGTGTCAGTGAACACTCTTCTGAAGCCTCCACCCTGAGAAGGTATTTGCCTGCAGATGATCCTAGGCTGACACAGTTCCTGGAGAATTTGTGAACCAACAGACCAACTCTAGGGCTAGGACTAAAATGAAAAGATAGTGTAATTTATCCTTTGTTTACAGCAGCAATACACCATGTGCACGTGACTGTGATCATTTGTAAAGGGCTGATAATTGGGGTTGTGATGATGAAAGTAAAGCGTCACTCACACCACCGCAGTGCTACCCCTGGGCCTGTGACGGTGATGGAGAGATCCAGGCAGATCCAACAGGAGTTTTGTGGAGAGTCGATTCAAATGTTTAGAAAACATCCAGGTACGTTTCTAAATAATAGATATTCAAAATGCATTCAGTTCTTTTCCTGAAGCTCCTGTCTCCCAGCCTCACAGAATCTGCAGTGACAGTGTTTTCCTTGTTTAGTAGGTGTCCAAGTTTCAGTTTCAGATTTGAAGTAGTTAACGAGGAAAATCGGACTGGAAGGAAAGCAAAGCCCAAGAACAAAAAGAGGGAAGAAGACTCAAGGTGAGTTCAGATTTCAAAAGATGCTGTGTTTCTGGCCAGAGGAAAGGACACATTTTGCCAGTTGGCTTCACAGAATCCAGACTGGGCCCAGAGACAACGGGAGCAGACGGTGGAGCTTTCTCCTGGATTGTGTGGCCAGGATTATATCCCAGGGAATCTCCAATAACAGTTCTCTGAGAGATGGGAACTCGTCCATATCCTCTCTGTTCCCGCACATTCTCATTCAGAGGGAATGATGCTGAGGCTGTGTGCTCTCCTGGTATAAATGGGGCTAAAAAGGGCGCCGTGTTCCTGGTGGGCCCTGGGTCCCAGGAAGGCCCTTGGCAAATCCTCTTGTTGCTGTTCAGCCTCACCCATCCCCTCCCTCTTCCTATTGGTCAGACCTGCCTTCCTCACTGCACGGAGAATGCTCCCTGGGTTTTTTCTAGAAAGGGTCAGTACACAGCTCTTATCTGTGTGTCTGGCCCACATCCACATGCCCTAAGCAGACTAGAAATCTCAGCAGGCTTGAAGGCAAGTCAGTGAAACACAAGCTAGGCCCCCTAACGTTTCCCAATTCACAACCAGGATGGACCCACAGAAACCAAATGTAAAATGAATTCAAACGTCAAGAACGCGACTATAAAACTTTGTGAGGGGAGCATTGAGATCATATGTGGAAAGCTGATGGATCTGTTCTGGTTTGTTTAGAAAGAGCCCACAGTCTGAGAGAGAAGGTGTGAACCGTTGGCTGGAGCATTTCATAGCCATTCATCTCATGGAAGAGCTCTTAGAGTGACGGGAATCTTTAATTCGGCGTAGTCATCTGAGTGCGTTCTTATAGTAATAGCAACAACGATGTGTATGAGTTATATTGAACTCAAGTTTTGATGGGTTTATATAAGCTTCTTTTTTGAATGACATAATCTTGTCTTTCCAACTAAATGCAAATTATAGGAGATCAGAGGCTGAGTCTTAGCCTCTGTGTCCTCTGTTGGTGCCTGGGCCACGTAAGCAACTGGTGAGAGCATGCTCAGTCGCTCAGCCGTGTCCAGCTCTCTGCGAGCCCATGGACTGTATGCCCCAGGCTCCTCTGTCCATGGGATTCTCCAGGAAGACTACTGGAGTAAGTGGGTTGCCATTTCGTCCTCCAGGAGACCTTCCTCACCCTAGGACCCAACCCATGTCTTGTGCGTTGGCAGGTGGATTCTCTACTCCTGAGCCACCTGGGAAGCATAAGTGACTTGTAGTAGGTGCGTAACCCAGAATGGAGCTGGAGGCACTCACACAGCTAAAATGGACCTGAATAAGCATCTTCTTCTCTAACCCCCATTAAAGCAAGTGTCTTCTCTAACTCTCCTGAAAACATAATTCTCTTTCCTCTTACACATCCTTGGAAGAGACAGACTGCGAGCCCCCACCGCAGAATCTGGCCGGGTAATCAGTTTGTACACAAACTGATACATAGCCGAGCTGATTGCTCAAGTACTGAAATGCTTTCGTACCTGTTGGAAAATACACACCACCATAAGCCTCAGAAGCTTCTCCCTCTGCCATCCAGGCTCTGCCCCAGGACTCCCAGACCCCACTCCCTATCCATGCTGGCTTGCTAGGACTGCTGTAACAGACGACCACACACTGGGTGGCCTCAACGAGAGAAATTTACTGTCTCACGGTGCTGGAGGCTCGATTTGAAATCTGACATCAAGATGCTGGCAGGGTTATACTCCCTCTGAAGATGCCCAATTCAGTTCAGCTCAGTCACTAAGTTGTGTCCGACTCTGCAACCCCATGGACTGCAGCACGCCAGGCCTCCCTGTCCATCACCAACTCCTGGAACTTGCTCAAACTCATGTCTATTGAGTCGGTGATGCCATCCAAGCGTCTCATCCTCTGTTGTCCCCTTCTCCTCCTGCCTTCAATCTTTTGCAGCATCAGGGTCTTTTCCAGTGAGTCAGTTCTTCTCATCAGGTGGCCAAATTATTGGAGTTTCAGCTCAGGGAAGGGTCTATTCCAGACCTCTTCCCCAGTTGCCTGGAGCTTGCTGCCCATCTTTGGTGTCCTTGGCTTATAGACACTGGTCTGATGATCTCTGCCTTCATGTTAGATGGTGTCCTCTCTGTGTGAGTGTCTCTGTTCAAATATCCCCTTTTCATATTGGATTAGGAGCCTGCCATCCTCCAGTATAATCTCATTTTAACTAATTACCTCTATAATGACTCTATTTCCAAATAAGGTCACATTCTGAGGTACTGGGGGTTAGGAATTAAACATATGAATTTTGAGAAGGACACAATTCAACCTATAACATAATTTATCAAATAAAGTCCACACCTGGCCCAACAGGAAATCTCCAAGGCCCACTACATTCTCATCCATTCTCATTTGTCCATTCATGTGATGTAGAACTTGGATCATATTTTCAATATTTCCTTGCTCTCAAGAAGTATATTCAATGCTGATGGATCGATTGACTTCCTAAGAGGTATGTGTACAATTTTTGTTCCACATTTGGAAAACACTGGGAATGCTACAGATCAGTCTATGAGGGCTTCCAAGCCAACTGCAGGCTTAGAATACCACCTTTACTTTATACCAGCTGGTGCATGAGGGGTACCAGGGTCTCTGGAAAACAGACACCCTCAGAAGCTAATGACAGCATACTGGAGATTCTTAGGCTAGAGACATTTGGCATCCAGCCAAGGGCCTCTGAATTCTTGATGAGTTGGCCTGAGCCAGGATGGAACCAGGGTGTCTTTACTGGTAGAAAGGAGGCCTGCAGAGATTGAGGAACTCTCTTGCGGAGCAGGGAAGACTGGTAACCCGCGAAGCCTTGAGTAAACAGGAGCTCAATTCTGGACACATTTATTGGGTCCCCATTTCTTCCCATGCACATTCAGGACCTACCAACCAGGACAAAATTCCTCAGTATGTTTTCTTCTCCAGTTTATGGAGAGTTGTTCCCATTGTGGTTGTATTTACAACTAACTGTCACAGAGTGGGGCCCAGATCATCTTTCATCTTCCCTCTTTTCTGCTAGAACATAATAACAGTTCTGATCTTTGAATATCACTTAGCAACTTTAAGAGTCCCTTAAGGGTTTCTTGCTGCCTGAATGTGGAGGGCAAGACATCATCTGTGTCGGGGGAGGGCGCAGGGCGTGAGGGAGTCGTGCTGGGGAATTTTCAATCCTTGAGACCAGGAATTCTCAGCTGTTTCCTTTCCAAGTTTAACCAGAGCAGTTCCTGAAAAAAATAAAATAAAAAATCTGTTTTGAATAAAGAGTGTTCCGCTTCACAACAAGCTTGAAAATCTCTGATATAGGCGAACAGCCAACCTCCTCAGAGGTGAGACCTCTGTGGTTCCAAGGGGCTAGGGCCCTACTGGGGCACTCATGGACGTCTCTCCTGGGTGGGTGAGGGATGGCAGTCAAGCGGCCTCTTTCTTAGCCCAGAGCTCTTGCTCCCATGCCACACCCTCTCTTATTCCAGCCCCTGACGCTTAATTCAGATGGAGCTAGTTCCCCACCTGTTTGACTTTTTCTACCTGTTCGGGAGCACTGTCCCTTCAAAACCGGGCTCACAGGCTCCTGCACGGATCTGTGGCTGCAGAAGAAGAGAGCGCTGGGAGCGCAGAGGAGAGAGACGGCTGAGGTGTAATGTCTGGACAGCTGTCTCAGCCCTCTGCCTCCTTGCAGTGACGCCCTAAAGTTCAATAAGCTCTCTAGATCACTTATTATTTCTTCCGGGGCTCCTGGTGTATCCTTTGGTGAAGCCTCTGCTTCTGTACTGTTGGAGGACTGGGGGAGGGCGTCACGGAGCTGAAGGCTTGCATAGCTTTGGGGTCCTGACGGGTCCTGCTCTCTGTCCCTCAGGTTCCCAGCTCATCCCTGCAGAACAGGCTCCCCACCTCCAGGGAGGGGAGCCACAGGTTCTGAGCAACGCTCTAGTGTCGAGGTACCTCCTGAGCTCACAGCACCTGCAGGCTGCCGGGGTGTTCTGGGAGTGTAACAAGCAGAGACCCCCGAAGCCTGACCCCACCCTGTTTCTCAACAACAGGACCCTCGCGCTATTCCATCAAGGGCTGCCCCGAGCACCCCCTGCCTCCCCGTCGCGAAGTTGAAGAGGGAAAAATCACAGTAAGTCTCCTATATATGAATGAGTTTCATTCTGAGAGCAAACTCCAGCAAAGTTAGCCTAGGTACTAAGGAATGGAGTCTTTCCTACTGTAACAGGAAACAAGGGTGTCACACTCAGCAATGAGATTGCAGCCCTCCAGTGTGAGCCGGTGAGCGCCAAGGGAACTGGTAAGGAAAAGAGCTACCTAGCAGCCGTCAGACTACAGCTACTCCCCACGGTGAAACTGGAGCAAAGTAAGCTCAGGGTGTGAAAACACGGGAGATTGGCCTCAGACAGCTGAGGTACGTACAAAGGAATGATTCCAGTGAACCCAGACTCTTGCATTTTCCCATACATAGAAAGTGCTAAATTCCTTAACTTGAGTTATCTGGCTTTCTTTAATTAACAACAATATTTTGATGTTCAGACTATCTGCCTTTTGTTGCAAAACTTCTCTATAACCTGGCTCCTCCCCCCACGTCCTCGGAGCACTTCTCTCAGGGTTACTTGAGTTGCTGTTTCCTGGGCTTAAAGTCCTAAAAGTTCCCACCAAATGAAACATCACTCCAGACATAAGGTTGTGAATAATTTTTAAGTCAACAGCACCCAACTAACACTATTAACTATATAATAATGTACTGTGATAGGTTTATAATACTTTTCACACAAATAATATATAAAACAAACACACAAAAAATAGAGAAAACCTTTTTAATCTTACAGTACGGTACCTTAAAAAGGGCAGTAGTACAGTACAACAGCTGGCATACAGGGTGTCAAAAAATATTCACAGCCTAGACAGCAGGCAAGAAGAGCTACCGACCAGAGGAGGGAGGGGGTATGGGAGATGGGGAGAGCCGAAGAGTCATCAGCAGTAGGAGATGGAGGGCAAGCTGCAATTTCACTCATGCCTGATGTTGACGACACGGGTTCTGGTTTCCTGCTGGGTTGGATTCTATCTGTTGCAGCAGGCAGGTAGCTAGGTGTGAGCAAAGAAATGGAGGCAGGGGCAGGAAATCATGCATCTGGTAAGTACGGGGGTCCACAGCCTGACATGCTGAAGCTGAAGCTCCAGTACTTTGGCCACCTGATGCAAAAAGCCAACTCACTGGAAAAGACCCCAATGCTGGGAAAGATTGAAGGCAGGAGGAGAAGGGGACGACAGAGGATGAAATGGTTGGATGGCATCACCAACTCAATGGACATGAGTCTGGCCAAACTCTGGGCGACAGTGAAGAACAGGGCAGCCTGGTGTGCTGCAGTCCACGGGGTCGCTAAGAGTCAGACACAAATTAATTACAGAACAGCAACATAGGCAGACAAAGGAAAGCAGGAATCTTCGTGCTGATGGGACACCAAACATTTTGGGTGTGACGGGTTCAAGTAGCAAAGAAAGGTAGGGAAAGGTGAGACTCTCCCCTCCTGCATCCCAATGAAAACTTTTGCTCATTGTGCTCTCATTACCGGAAGGTTAGCCTTAAAGATCTTACTCATCTTGTACCAACAACATGACCTTCTGATCTAAGCTGAGTAGCAACAGAAATCCCTCCTCCTCTTGAGAAAATGGAGCTGGGATGAAAGTCACGGAAGTCAACCCCCAGACTCCTACTTCCCCAGTGAATATTCTGCCCCTTCATTTTTATGCCCCTCATAACTGACTTGCCAGAGAGTCCAAGTGGCAGCTCTTCCCTGTCTGCCTGCTCTCCCTCTGAGGGTGGTGTTGTTCAGTTGCGACCCCGTGGACCGCAGCACACCAGGCTTCCCTGTCCTTCACTGTCTCCTGGAGTTTGCTCAAACTCTGCCTGATGAGTCGGTGATGCCACCCAACCCTCTCATCCTCTGTCGCCCCCTTCTCCTCCTGCCCTCAGTCTTTCCAAGCGTCAGGGTCTTTTCCAATGAGTCAGCTCTTTGCATCAGGTGGCCTAAGTATTGGAGCTTCAGCTTCCATCCTTCCAATAAGGGTGTATTCTTACTTAAGTAAACTTTCACTTTACTTTCTTAACCTCTCTGCTTCATCTCCAAATTCTTTTACTATGAAGAAAAAACCTCAAATTCACCAGCAACATGTCTTGAAGAAATGATTTTGAAGAAATGATCCAGTGATGTCTGGGTAGTAGCTCTTTTAGATAACACGGCAGCCCTGGATTGCATTCTGGATGGCTGCTAGGGCCTTCGTGTGCCATTCTATGCTCAGATCCTGTGCCTCAAAAAGCTAAAAGTGCCTCCGCAAATAAGGAAAACCCCCTTGCTATTCCCTGGGCTGCGAATCTCTTCAGTGCTTCAGTGAGCTCTTCCTCTTGGCTCTCTTCGTCCTTTCTCTGGGCCTCCGATTCCATCAGGTCCTCACTGGTAAGCGTCTCATGTTGCACCACAAGGAGCTCAGTGAGATCGTCCCTTTGCAGATCCACCTCTAGATTCGCGCTGAGGGTCAGTAAGTTGCTTTTTGGACGCCTCATCTGCCTTCTCAAATCCACAGACATCACAAGCAACTGCCCAGTAAAATGCAACTCCCTGTAGAGGATGCACACAAGTGACAATGTATGCCAGACACGTGAACTAACTCGTGTGATTGGACATGCGAGCACGTGTTTGCACTTTGAAATTCACAGCTTGAAGGCTCCTATGCAGGGAGCTCAGTGTAGTTCATCTCCAGCAGGTGTTTCTGCCACATTATTGTATTTTTAGGTGCAAGTCAGCTGGGAACTATGAGTGACACCTGAACTTAAGTCCCATTGCCGAGAGGATTCAGTTGATGTACCACATTAGTCTGGTGATACTTTCTTTGGAAATTACAAATGGTACTGCTTGGTATAACGCACTGCAGTTTTTCTTTGCCCCTGTTCCACTATGGCCCTAAGGAATGCCTCATAAAGGCGCATCTGAAAATGTGTCTCTTGTAAGTGTGTCAGAGGCCGGGCATGTGTCTTGGACACCAGATACCAGAGGGAGGTTCAGGTCATAGAAATGTTTCTGACTCTATCTTCTTGATTTGCGTTCCCTACCTTCAAAGACTCAGGGTGATCCCCTGGAGAAGGAAATGGCAGCCCACTCCAGCCCTCTTGCCTGGAAAATCCCATGGACAGAGGAGCCTGGTGGGCTACAGTCCACGGAGTCGCACAGAGTTGGACACGACTGAGCAACTTCACTTTCACTTTTCACCTTCAAAGAAGAAATACAAGTACACTCAAGAGTCCCAGCCTTCTAAGCTGGGGGAAAAAAAGATATAAGCACTTCCCTGAATTTTTGGTCATAGTGAAAGGCAAGAGATTGGGGCAAACTTGCATGCATTAAAGCTCTAATTATAAGGGGATGTGGGGAAGGGGCAAAGTTAGAATGTAGATTTTTTTTTTCCTTTGATGGGTGATGGGGTGGGGAGCGGAAATTGTTTTAAATTTTAGTGACGTACAGTTGATTGACAATGCTGTGTTAATTTCTGCTATACAGCAATGTGATTCAGTTATATATGTATGTATAAATATATATATATATTCTTTTTCATAATCTTTTCCATTATGCCTTATTACAGTCTATTGAATACAGTTCCATGTGCTGTGGAGTAGGACCTGGCTGTTTATCCATTCTATATATAATAGTTTACATCTGCTAATCACAAACTCACAGTCCTTTCCTCCACCATCCCTCCTCCCCACTGGAAACCACAAGTCAGTTTTCTATGCTGCGAGTCTGTTTCTGTTTCATAGATATGTTCATTTGCGTCATATTTTTAGGTTCCACATGTAAGTGATATCATATGGTATCTGCCTTTCTTCTTCTGACTTACTTCACTTAGTATGGTAATCTCGAAGTCCGTCCCTGTTGCCGCAAGTGGCATGATTTGATTCTTTTTTATGGTTAATGTTACATTGTATATTTGTACCACGTTTATCCATTCATCTGGCGATGGACATGTAGGTTGCTTCCATATCTTGGCTGTTAGGAATAGTGCTGCAATGAACATTTGGGTGCATGTTTCTTTTTTAGTTACAGTTTTGTTCGGATATATTGAGAGTCCTTTGGACAGCAAGAAGATCCAACCAGTCCATCCTAAAGGAAATTAGTCCTGAATATTCATTGAAAGCACTGATGCTGAAGCTGAAACTCCAATACTTGGGCCACCTGATGTGAAAAGCTGACTCATTTGAAAAGACCCTGATGCTGGGAAAGATTGAAGGCAGGAGAAGAGGACGACAGAGGATGAGATGGTTGGATGGCATCACCGACTCAGTGGACATGAGTTTGAGTGAACTCCATGAGTTTGTGATGGACAGGGAGGCCTGGCGTGCTGCAGTCCATCGGGGTGGAAAGAGTCGGTCATGATTGAGCAACTGAACTGAACTGGATATATACCCAGGAGTGAGACTGCTTCACTGACTCTATGCTAAAGACTTTGACTGTGTGAATCACAAAAAACTGGAAAATTCAATTTCTATGCAGAGTATACATCATGCGAAGTGCCAGACTGGATGAAGCACAAGCTGGAATCAAGATTGCAGTGAGAAATATCAATAGCCTCAGATATGCAGATGACTCCACCCTACTGGCAGAAAGCAAAAAGGAACTAAAGAGCCTCTTGATGAAGGTGAAAGAGGAGAGTGAAAAACTAGCTTAAAACTCAACATTCAAAAGACGAAGATCATGGCATCTGGTGCCATCACTTCATGACAAATAGATGGGGAAACAGTGAGAAAGTTTATTTTCTTGGGCTCCAAAATCACTGTGGATGGTGACTGCAGCCATGAAATTAAAAGGCGCTTGAAAAGCAAGAACAAACCTAGACAGTGTATTAAAAACAGAGACATTACTCTGCTGACAAAGATCTGTGTAGTCAAAGCTATGGTTTTTCCAGTAGTCATGTATGGATGTGAGAGCTCAACAATAAAAAAGGCTGAGCACTCAAGAACTGATGCCTTTGAACTGTGGTGCTGGAGAAGACTCTTGAGAGTCCCTTGGACTGCAAGGAGATCTAACCAGTCAATCCTAAAGGAAATCAACCCTGAATACTCATCGGAAGGACTGATGTTGAAGATGAAGCTCCAATACTTTGAAACCTTATGTGAAAAAACCAACTCATTAGAAAAGATCCTGATGCTGGGAAAGATTGAAGGCAGGAGGAGAAGGGGACGACAGAGAACGAGATGGCTGGATGGCATCACTGACTCAATGGACATAAGTTTGACAAACTCTGGGAAATGGTGATGGACAGGGAGGCCTGGCGTGCTACAGTCCATGGGGTCACAAAGAGTCGGACACGACTGAGCAACTGAACAACAACAGCAATGGCAAATCTATTTTCATTTTTTTTGAACAGCCTCCATACTGTTTTCCCTAGTGGCTGTACTAACTTACATTCCCACCAGCAGAATAAGAGGGTTGGGGTGGGGAATTTCTACCCAGCAACAGTCTTGAGGTCCTGGACCAGCCGTGTCATTTGCACATGATTGATTGTTTTGCTGCATGATAACTTTTGATACTGAGACGTTTTTGCCCTAACCTAAGAAACAAATCATCTTAGCCTGCATTCTTCAATGAGTGGAGGCTGAGGTAGAAACCTATGTGCTTTATTATTTTGTGCAATCCTGGGAAAGGAGTTGACTTCCCTGGTGGCTCAGATGGTAAAGCGTCTGCCTACAATACGGGAGACCCAGGTTCGATCCCTGGGTTGGGAAGATCTCCTGGAGAAGGAAATGGCAACCCACTCCAGTATTCCTGCCTGGAGAATCCCAGGGACGGAGGAGCCTGGTAGGCTACAGTCCATGGGGTCGCAAAGAGTCGGACATGACTGAGCAACTTCACTTCAGGAAAGGAGTTAGGGAATGGGCTGAGGTGGGGAGGTACAAGATCCAATATAATAGTGTATTACCAGCTCCACGCTGGTGCCAAATACAACTGATTGCTCAGTCTCACAGAACTGAAGAGAAGGTCAAGAATTTATATTCTGCCTCCTACCTAGTCAGAGTTATGTTTTTTTCAGTAGTCATGTATGGATGTGACTATAAAGAAAGCTGAGCACTGAAGAATTGATCCTTTTGAACTGTGGTGTTGGAATGTAAGTTGGTACAGCCACTAGAGAAAACAGTATGGAGGCTGTTCAAAAAAAATGAAAATAGATTTGCCATTGCTGTTGTTGTTGTTCAGTTGCTCAGTTGTGTCTGACTCTTTGTGACCCCATGGTCTGCAGCACGCCAGGCTTCCCTGTCCATCACCAACTCCCAGAGCCCACTCAAACTCATGTCCATCAAGTCAGGGAAGCCAACCATCTCATCCTCTGCTGCCCCCTTCTCCTTTTACCTTCAGTCTTTCCCAGCATCAGAGTCTTCTCAAATGAGTCAGTTCTTCGCATCAGGTGGCCAAAATATTGGAGTTTCAGCTTCAGCATCAGTCCTTCCAATGAATATTCAGGACAGATTTCCTTTAGGATGGACTGGTTGGATTTCTTTGCACTCCAAGAGACTCTCAAGGATCTTCTCCAACACCACAGTTCAAAGGGGGTCACAAAGAGTTGGACACAACTGATAAGAGTTGTCGCAAAGAGTCGGACACGACTGAGCGACTGAACAGATCTTTTCATCTCTTTTCCCTCCTCCCTAGTTTGGACTAACCCATCTGTATGGTAGACAGTGATAGGCACCATGGAGATCTCTCTTCAAGAAAGCATTTGCTAACCAGCAGTGAGACGTGCAATCAGCAAACCTCCTCTAGCCATCATCTGCTTTAGACTCCACCTCACCTGCAGAAAACTTGCTTTTGCCCAAGGCCACGTCCATTCTAGGGCAGTAGTTTACGTCTGGTAACTGAACATGGGCTGGCCATTTATTTCAGGGGTATAAATTCTCAGATCTTTGCTTTGGGTAAGTTTTGAAGGGCTGTTTTCAGCCCAGATTTCCGCACTGGTTTGGCCTATGCCACAGCTTGACTTCTCCCTCAGCTCATTCCTGCTTTATCCTGCTTCCTGTCACAGGTTTTGATTCCTAGTAAATATCTCATATCCCAAACTTCATCTCAGCATCTGCTTCTGGAGGACCTGCCCACCCAGCTTCCAATACTGCACGCCCAGAATGTGTCAAATGTGTGTAATGAACTGGAAAAGTTGGGCCATTCAAGAATGTGGGACTTGTCTTCTACATCTGGCCGCCACTGGTCTCAAGGGGCCTAATCCTAATCTCTTCCAAGAGCAGCGGTATGGTGACGGCAGTAAATTTCCAGTTCTTATTGGTGACACCATATGAAGCTGTCAGGGCCCAAAAAACTCTTGGACAGAAAGCGCTGCAGGGGCAGTACCATACATGTGACCTCATTTGTATCTAAAGATTGGCTCTATCCAAAGGTCAGGACATATAGGTACATTTATATTCATTATTTGATGGTTGCAGAACACCTGTGCCCTTGTATTTCCTGTCTGAGTTACTTACCGATGCTGTGGCTTCCATATGTATCAGGCCAGGTAGGAGGCAGAGAGCTCCATATCCTTCTTTCTGCCCCCATCTTTGCTTCTTCAGTGTAGCCCCATTTAGCATTACAGTAGCTTAGGGAGTAGGTTTCCCTGGTGGCTCAATGGTAAAGAATCTGCCTATAATGCAGGAAACATGGGTTTGATCCCTGGGCCAGGAAGATCCCTTGGAGAAGAAAATGACAACCTGCTCCAGCATTCATGCCTCGTGGCAAGAAATCTCATGGACAGAGGAGCCTGGTGGGCTATAGTCCATGGGGTCGCAAAGAATCAGACATGACTGAGCATGTAAACAACTACAACAGTTTAGGGAGTCGTGGGAGGTTTTAGGGTAAAGGCTGAGGAGCTCGGCAGCAATAGAATATTTTTCCTGATGATTCCAAATTCTGTTGCTCATGTTGGCCACAGTAGGGCGGCATCAGAGGAGGTTGGTCTATGCAGTGTCACGGCCTGCCTTCTTCCACGAATGAGACACACAGGACATGTAGGGTGTGCACAGATGCCCTGGGACCTTCTCCTTAGGAAGTTCAGTCTTCCTTCCATCCAGTTTACCTGGAGCCTCTTTACAAGTCTTCTTTCCTAATCAATATATTATTTCCTTCTTTCAAGAGAAGTGGTGATGGAGAATTTAGTGTCGGTGAGAACCATCTCCTTTCAATTTCTGTGTTGCTTGATCCAGAAACAGGGCAAATGATGCGGAGACGCTGACAGGAAGCTAGCTCCCCATTCGCTCCGTATGAGAGCTCAGACCTGATGGGGTGTGTGTACTTCCAGTGCTGAAAATTCCTTCCATGTCCTACCCTAACTGTTGGCTCCTTTTGTGGAATTGAGGACTGTTAGGAGCTCATTTGGAGAAGGCAATGGCACCCCACTCCAGTACTCTTGCCTGGCAAATCCCATGGATGGAGGAGCCTGGTGGGCTGCAGTCCATGGGGTCGCTAAGAGTCAGACACGACTGAGCGACTTCACTTTCACTTTTCACTTTCATGTATTGGAGAAGGAAATGCAACCCACTCCAGCGTTCTTGCCTGGAGAATCCCAGGGACAGGGGAGCCTGGTGGGCTGCCGTCTCTGGGGTCGCACAGATTCGGACACGACTGAAGCGACTTAGCAGCAGCAGCAGCAGCAGGAGCTCATTGTCTTAACTCCATGAGTAGACAAGAAACTAGGCCAAGGAGACCCAAAGGGAGACTTGGTGCAGGTGTGGGTAGGACGGCTACTCATGGCAGAAGAGTTGGAGCTTGTCAGTGTGGACTTTGTCTGTGAGACTGTCATTTCACATTCTCCTGTGCTCCCTACTTCTCTGTGAAGCCCATGATGTCATGGGAGAAACCCGTCATGCCTTTTTTTAAATCATTACTTCCATCGCTAGTCCTTTAGCTAGGAATCATGTAATTTTAATTTTCTCCAAGAAAATTCCCATCTGGTCAGATTTCATATAGCCCTCAGTCTTCGTTTTCTATTATCTACAATTAATAATAGAAAATATTTACATTTCAACAATTTTAGGAAGAATTTATTTATTCTTTTCTTTTCAAGCCAGTCAATTTTATTTTTTAAAGAAATAGTGCTTTAAAAAAAATTATAGATTGACTTTTTTCTGCGCTGGGTCTTTGCTGCTATGTGCAGGCTTTCCCTAGTTGCGGGGAGCAGAGGCTACTCTTTGTTGCCATGCGTGGGCTTCCCATTGCAGTGGCTTCTCTTGCTGTGGCGCAGAGGTGCCCTGGCTTCAGGAGTTGCAGCATGCAAGATCAGTAGTTGTGGCTCTCGGGCCTAGTTGCCCCGAAGCGTATGGAATCTTCCCAGACCAGAGATCGAATCTGTGTCCCCTGCATTGGCAGGCAGATTGTTTTCCACTATACCACCAGGGAAGTCCCAAGCTAGTCAAATTTTATTTCCATTTTGTGATGTTCATCACAATTGAGAAAATCCTTGGTCCTATCTAAATCAAGGTAAAAAGAAACACATAATAAGGCACTGCAGTGTATAGAGCTCATCAAGAGAGTTACTGTTTAATCCACAGACTGAAAAGTTAGCTTTCCATACTTTTTTTACCTGTAATGCAGCAGAAAGAGAGACCCCTTCCTATGACATTTGAACAAATAGGGGCCTCAGAGCCCAGCCATGGATTTTTCAGCTTTATGTAAAATACAGATCCAAGTACTCACTCTGTTTTCGACCCTGATTCCCTTGTGGCCTGGTGTGTTCTCCTGGCTGCTGCTGCCACTGCTGATTTCATAACAGGAACATCAGCAGTACAAGCACACAGTGTCTTCTGGATCCGTCCAAGCACCCTGCCCTGGCCTGGCTTCCTGAGGGCATCCACATCGGTCATTGTCCTCTCCCCTTACTGCACCTCACCTCCCTTTTCCAGATGTTCATGTATTAATACTTGCCAGATCCTTGCTATTATTGCTCTTTAGAGCCCTTTCAGAGTACAAAGTGGGCAAGTTTACAATTTAAACCTTATGGGTTTGAATTTTCAAGTTGTGAACTTAAACCTTTCGGTGATTACTCTTGTCCAAAATACAGCTTCCCGCCCTCGTGATTAAAAAAAAAAAAAAAGTCTCCAAAGACATTTGGACATGAAGTAGCCATTGCAAAAGCATATATTGTTAGTGACTTGAATGTAAAGGCACTAGAAACATATGGATTACATTTCCTTTTAAATGAGCGTGGTCTTTAAAATGAAGGGTGGGAATGAATTATTTGGTAATACTTAGTTGAGAGGTGGTCAGTATCAAAGTGTCTGAACAATGAGGCAGAACACCAGGCCTGCTTTAGGCTCCTCCAACCCTGAGCAGCCGGGAGCTTCTGTGTTTGGTTCTGCTGAGGCCAGTCCCAGCTGGGAGACCCAACTGGGTTGGAGTTGAGAGGCCGCCACTATCCAAAGGCATTATTGAATGGTGGGCATTAAACATTCCAAGCCATTGTAGTATATTAGCTACCAGCCAGTCTTGGTAAACAGAAATCCTGCCTAAGTGATTGAGGGCAAATCCCTTTGCTTTTCTGGGCCTGTTTTCTCATCTCAGTGAACATCAAAAAAGACATTGTCCACGAAGTGCCAAGTTCAGACCTGAAATATTCATGACCAGAGATTTATTTGATTCCTCAGTAGAGAGAAAAGTCAATTTTCATCACTGCAAGAGAGAGACCCTAGCCTTTCTTGTATTAGGCCCAAGCTGACATGGGTGTGTTTTTTCACGGTGTGTAGAGATTGGTCAGTTTGACACAATGTGTAGAGACTGGTCAGTGATCTGATTTTAAAAACATCTTCAGATCAGCAGGTGGGGCTTACCACCATTCTCTCCAGGTATCATCCATTACTGGTTTTCCTTGGATTTTTGTAAACCAGAAACAAGGAGGGAAGAAATGCCAGAAATAGGATGAAGTCATCTGCAGTGTGTGATATCGTTTCACTCATGTCTTAGAATCAACAAGAACAGTCTTACAGAGGGTACAGAATCACAGAAAGGCAATCAAAATATCTGCGGAGTTGTAGGAGGATGCAGATGGAGCTGGGGCGTGGCGGTATGGGCTGATCATATGGATTATCTTTGTATCTCCAATGTTGGGTAGATTAGTGAAAGTGAAAATCTAAAACTGAGATTACTAAGAATTATTGAGCAGTCCTTAAGTGCAGGTCAGTGAACTAGCTGGGGAGGGGCACATTGAGGTGAGCCAGCCAGGATCTGAAGTCAACACACAGAATTGAAGACAGTATTGTAGTTAACAGAAACACTGTATTGTTTAATAACTTGCCACCTAGCCCTGTGAAGAAAATGAACGTCTTTCTTCTACATCTAAACTTGTACAACCTTTTTGACATCTGATCTGATGCATTCCTCTGTCATTATAAAACAAGCCCGTGTCTCCAGGAAGAGGAACTTTAGCTGACCCAAGAGCATTCTCTCATCTTTTGTTTCTTGGTCACTTGTAAAACTTTTCTGTTATTGTTCAGTCACAAAGTCGTGTCTAACTCTTTGCAACCCCATGGACTATAGCACACCAGGCTTCCCTGTCCTTCACTATCTTCTGGGGTTTGCTCAAACTCGTGTCCATTGAGTCAAAGATGCCATTCAGTCATCTCATCCTGTGCTGCCCTCTTCTCCTTTTGCCTTCAATCTTTCCCAGCATCAGGGTTTTTTCCAATGAGTCAGCTTTTCACATCATGATGTTGGTCAAAATATTGGAGATTCAGCTTCAGCATCAGTCCTTTCAGTGAATATTCAGGGTTGATTTCCTTTAGGATAGACTGGATCTCCTTGTAGTCCAAGGGGCTCTCAAGAGTCAGCACCACAGTTAGAAGGCATCAGTTCTTCAGCACTCAGCACGGCTCTTTCACTGCCTGTGTATCAGGTACACAGGTGCACCTGTGTATATTTCTTTCTGCCACCTAGTCAGGTTCCTTCTGTCTACCTTCTTTTTGTCATTATACTGTAGTCTCCCACTGACCCAAGTAGTTTGCATTATGACTATCATAGATTCATTCCTCTGCTTCATTCCCTGTTATCCTAAGTTGCCACATCCTGATGGCTTTTTTCAAAGCATTTTATTGAGATATAGGTCACATATCATGCCATTTTTCCCATTTAAATTGTACAGGTCAATGGGTTTTTAGGACAGTTGTATATGTGTGTGACCATCATCACAGTCAATTTTAGAGCACTTGCAACACCTCAGAAAGAAAATGTGCTCTCTCAAGCTATCCCCCCGTACTCTGCCCCCTCCCATACTAGTCCTTCTCGCCTCCAGCCCTAAGAAACCTCTACTCTACTTTGTGTCTCTATAGATTTACCTGTTCTGGACTTTCATATGAATAAATCATGCAGTCTCCTTTCACTTGGCTTAATGCTTTCAAGCTCCATATGTGCTGTAGTTTATATCAGTGCTTCATTCCTTTTTTGGAGAAGGCAATGGCAACCCACTCCAGCCCTCTTGCCTGGAAAATCCCATGGACGGAGGAGCCTGGTGGGCTGCAGTCCATGAGGTTGCGAAGAGTCAGACACGACTGAGCAACTTCACTTTCACTTTTCACTTTCATGCACTGGAGAAGGAAATGGCAACCCACTCCAGTGTTCTTGCCTGGAGAATCCCAGGGACGGGGAACCTGGTGGGCTGCCGTCTATGGGGTCTCGCAGAGTCAGACATGACTGAAGTGACTTAGCAGCAGCAGTATTCCTTTTTATGGTCAAATAATATTCCATTGTCTAGATATGCCATGTTTTGTTTATCCCTTCATAAGCTGGTGGACATCTCGATTTTTCCACTTTTTGGTTACCATGAATAAGGATGTTATGGACATTCATGCACAGCTGCTTATGTGTACATATGTTTTAATTTTACTTAGGTGCATACCAAGGAATAGAATTCCTGGGCCATATAGTAACCCTGAGATGGATCATTTGAGAAATGCTCAGACTGTTTTTCAAAGAATAAAAATTGTACCACTTTCCATTTCCACTAGTAAGGTATGAGGGTACCACTTTCTTTACAGACTCTCTAACTCTTGTTCTTATCTGACATTTCAATGTTAGCTATCCTGCTGACTTTTGAAAAATTCTTTTTTTCGAAAAAAAAGCAACATCTTTCTTGTCTAGACCTTTTTTGTCCTTTCCCAATATCCCCATCTAGTTCAATACAGAAATGGAGAATTATACAGTGTTCTGGAGTTGAAACTGCTTTCTTTCTCCCCTTTCCAAATTATACTACCCAACCCTGCCAAACTCTATATGTGAAACATACATTAATCTATGTTTAATCTATGTTTAATCCCTTCAGTGCCTCCTAAATTCCTAACACACCAACTCTGAACCCCTCTTCCTGGCCTTCCAGAAACTCCTGGAAAGTCTGGCCCTCCCTATACGCATCACCACAATCTTCCCTCTCCCTGACCACACCGGCAGATTTCACCCTCCTACCAGTAGTGACACTACTGCTTGGCCTTAGACTTCTCACTGTGAACATCCCCTTTTCTCTTCCCCTTGACCAAAAAATGCCACAGCTTCTAAGGAGTTTTCTCTGCATCTTTATCTTTCCAAGAGGTGGATGGGCTAATCATGGGTCCAACATGTAAGCCAATCACCTACTTTCTCCCTGGAATGTAAGTCTGAGCCCAGTGATATTCAGAGTGAAAAACAGACAGTAGTCCCCGACAAAGACTCTTCCTGCTGTTATGCAGATGCCTGATTTCCGTCCCTTCCACGATCTAATTCTTTACCTCTGAAGTCTCTAAGCTATCCCCTTAAATTACCATGTTCCTTTTTATCTGCCTATATTAGCCAAAGCCATACTTTATTGATTAAGCCTGATCATCCTGATGGATACATCAAGCACAATAGTACTAGTATGAATATGTCTTCAGCACTTGCCCTGGACAAGGTGCTGTGCCCATTTCTTCACCTGGGTGACTTCAGTTAAGCTTTGCTACCACCCTCTGAAGTAAGTAGCATCTTGTCTCCTTTTTATGCATGGGGAAATTGTATCTTTAATAAGGCAGGAAACCATCCCACATGACAAGCTAACTAATGGAGGAACTAGGTTGATACTTGGTTCTGAGTATGTGCCCTTAGCTATTAGGCAGTAAGGCCTCTCTAGGAGAAGATGATGGACAAGGAGGCCTGGCGTGCTGTGATTCATGGGGTTGCAAGGAGTTGGACACTGAAGGCCTCTCATGGCAGCTGTCTGGCAGCCCATGAGGACTCTGCTCCACTGAGGGCCTTAGACATCTGTACATTCTTTGGTTAGAGAACAGGTCACGTTTTCTGATGGCACTTAATCACCTTCTTGTGATTATTTGTGTATATGTTTGTGTTAATTTCCTTAGCCCAGGATATAGTATATATAAGAAATAAACAGTAAGTATTCCTGAATGGATAAATGAATGTATGAAGTGAAGTTGCTCAGTCGGGTCCAACTCTTTCTACCCCATGGACTGACTGTAGCCTACCAGGCTCCTCTGTCCCTGGGATTCTCCAGGCAGGAATACTGGAGTGGGTTGCCATTTCCTTCTCCAGGAGATCTTCCCACCCCAGGGTCTCCCGTATTGCAGGCAGACGCTTTACCATCTGAGCCAGCAGGGAAGTCAAATGAATGTATAGTTGCATCTAAAGAAGATCAAGTGAAATTTCCGATGCTTAAAAAAGAAGGAAAACACTTTAACAGAGTTAGTAGAGGAACCTCACCCTGGTAGAGATGGCAGCAACTACCCTTCCCCCATATTTTTAATTTCCTCTTTACAAAGTATGTTACTGTAAAATACTGATCTCCTTTCCAGTACTTTACACACAAACCTTTAACAGTAAGTTGTGGTTTTGGTCACCAAGGTTATTTTAATTAAATTCAATAATTAGTGAATACTTGTGGCAAAATTCCTCTCAAGCTATACTGCTGGCCAGTGGAGCAAACTGCTTTTTACCAGGGCCTCTCCCCTGAGATATTTTCTCCTTCTTTTCTTTAAAATTTTTCAAAAATTTTCTTTATTTTCATCTTGCTTCTCCTAGACTTTCATTATGGCCCAGCTGACCCAGCTGACCCTCACCTTGTAAACTTCATGTTAAATCCTGGAGGGAACTGGAAGAGAATCAGTTTTTCACATAGCAGCTGTTGGCAGGGGGCTTGGTAGGAACAGAGGGAGGGGAGCAGCCTTGCTGGGACAGAAAGATGCCAGGCTGGCTGACTGATCCTGGGCAGAGTTAAGCAGGATGGCAAAGACCAGCGCCAAGGACATCAGTGATAACACTGTCATGTCTCCACAAACTGCATGAGTTGTCTTAGTGAGGCAATTTTTTAAAGCTTCCATAGAAAAGATGCAAAATCTAACTTTTATTTTAAATATCATCAGATACTACTATTTGCTATCCAAGGGTCAGTGGTTTAAGACTACCGTCCCCCTTACAAGGGCTATTGAACACAACATTTGTGGGCCTCTTTGGTAATATAGACTATTTTAAGCTGCCCTTATCCTATGAACTTTGTGGCAGAAAACCAACTAGACCCCTGCAGATACGGGAAAGTGGAGCTGTTACTGTGACTGGAGACAAGGGAGAAAGACTGAGACAGACCACGCAATCACGTTACTTCAAGGAAGGATGAGATGAGCTTAAGAAGATCAATACGTAGAACGACAGAATTGAAAATAGCAAGAAGTCACCTTCATTTCTAAAAGTGAATATATTCTACACACTTGAAAAGATTTTGTTTCATTGAAATGTTCTTTCACAACATTAATAAATAAGCAGAATGGTTCTGAAGAGAAGCATGCTAAACAACGCATTCAGGGCACAGACCTGGATTTGAATCCCAGCTCTGCCGCTTCTCAGCTCTGTGTTCTTGAGAAACCACTGAAGCTCACTGAGCCTCAGCCTCCACGTTTATACAGTGGAGATAAAACAACTGCCTGCAGGCTATCGTAAAGGGTAAATGAGATATGTGTGTATAAAGTACTTGCTATAGTGAGCAAGGGGGCTTCCTTTGTGGCTTAGTGGTAAAGAACTCACCTGCCAATAGCTTCAGTTCCTGGGTGGAGAAGGTCTCCTGGAGGAGAGGGCAACCCACTAAGGTATTTTTGCCTGAGAAATCTCATGGACAGAGGAGCCTGGTGGGCTAAAGTCCATGGAATTGAAGAGTCAGACATGACTCAGCGACTAAACAACATCAACATAGCAAGTGATACACAGTGGTTCAGTTCAGTTCAGTCGCTCAGTTGTGTCCTACTCTTTGTGACCCCATGGACTGCAACACGCCGGGCCTCCCTGTCCATCACCAACTCCCGGAGTTCACTTTAACTCATGTCCATTGAGTCGGTGATGCCATCCAACAATCTCATCCTCTGTCATCCCCTTCTACTCCCGCCTTCAATCTTTCCCAGCATCAGGGTCTTTTCAAATGAATCAGCTCTTCCTATCAGGTGGACAAAGTATTGGAGTTTCACCTTCAATATCACTCCCTCCAATGAACATTCAGGACTGATTTGCTTTCAGATGGACTGGTTGGATCTCCTTGCAGTCCAAGGGGCTCTCAAGAGTCTTCTCCAACACCACAGTTCAAAAGCATCAATTCTTCGGTGCTCAGCTTTCCTTATAGTCCAACTCTCACATCCATACATGACCACTGGAAAAACCATAGCCTTGACTAGATGGACCTTTGTTGGCAAAGTAATGTCTCTGCTTTTTAATATGATGTCTGCTGCTGCTGCTGCTGCTAAGTTGCTTTAGTCGTGTCTGACTCTGTGCAACCCCATAGACGTCAGCCCACCAGGCTCCTCCGTCCCTGGTTTCTACAGGCAAGAATACTGGAGTGGGTTGTCATTTCCTTCTCCAATATGCTGTCTAGGTTGGTCATAACTTTTCTTCCAAGGAGTAAACGTCTTTTTATTTCACGGCTGCAGTCACCATGTGCAGTGATTTTGCTGCTGCTTCTGCTGCTGCTGCTAAGTCGCTTCAGTCGTGTCCGACTTTGTGCGACCCCATAGATGGCAGCCCACCAGGCTCCTCCATCCCTGGGATTCTCCAGGCAAGAATAGCGGTGATTTTGGAGCCCCCCAAAATAAAGCCTGCCACTGTTTTCACTGTTTCTCCATCAATTTGCCATGAAGTGATGGGACCAGATGCCATGATCTTAGTTTTTTGAATGTTGAGCTTTAAGCCAACTTTTTCACTCTCTTCTTTCACTTTCATCAAGAGGTTCTTTAGTTCTTCACTTTCTGCCATAAGGGTGGTGTCATCTGCATATCTGAGGTTATTGATATTTCTCACAGCAATCTTGATTCCAGCTTGTGCTTCATCCAGTCTAGCATTTCTCATTATGTACTCTGCCTATAAGTTAAATAAGCAGGGTGACAATATACAGCCTTGATGTACTCCTTTTCCTATTTGGAACCAGTCTGTTGTTCCATGTTGTTATAACTGTTGCTTCCTGACCTGCATACAGTTTTCTCAAGAGGCATATCAGGTGGTCTGGTATTCCCATCTCTTTCAGAATTTTCCACAGTTTGCTGTGATCCACACAGTCAAAGGCTTTAGCATAGTCAATGAAGCAGAAGTTGATGTCTTTCTGGAACTCTCTTGCTTTTTCCATGATCCAGAGCATGTTGGCAATTTGATGTCTGGTTCCTCTGCCTTTTCTAAAACTAGCTTGAACATCTGAAAGTTAATGGTTTGTGTATTGTTGAAGCCTGGCTTGGAAAATTTTGAGCATTACTTTGCTAGCATGTGAGGTGAGTGCAATGGTGCAGTAGTTTGAGCATTCTTTGGCATTGCCTTTCTTAGGGAATGGAATGAAAATTGACCTTTTCCAGTCCTGTGGCCACTGCTGAGTTTTCCAAATTTGCTGGCATATTGAGTGCAGCACTTTCACAGCATCATCTTTGAGGATTTAAAATAGCTCAACTGGAATTCCATCACCTCCACTAGCTTTGTTCATCATAATTATCTGAATTGTGAAGATCTTTTTTGTACAGTTCTTCTGTGTATTCTTGCCACTTCTTAATATCTTCAGCTTCGTTTAGGTCCATACCATTTCTGTCCTTTATCAAGCCCATCTTTGCATGAAATGTTCCTTTGGTATCCCTAATTTTCTTGAAGAGATCTCTAGTCTTTCCCATTCTGTTGTTTGCCTCTATTTCTTTGCATTGATCACTGAGGAAGGCTTTCTTATCTATCCTTGCTATTCTTTGGAACTCTGCATTAAATGGGTATATCTTTCCTTTTTTCTTTTGCTTTTCACTTCTCTTCTTTTCACAGCTATTTGTAAGGCCTCCCCAGATAGCCATTTTGCTTTTTTGCATTTTTTTTCCATGGGGATAGTCTTGATCCCTGTCTCCTGTACAATATCATGAACCTCAGTCCACAGTTCATCGGGCACTCTGTCTATCAGATCTAGTCCCTTAAATCTATTTCTCACTTCCACTGTATAATCAAAAGGGATTTGATTTAGGTCATACCTGAATGGTCTAGTGGTTTTCCCTACTTTCTTCATTTAAGTCTGAATTTGGCAATAAGGAGTTCATGATCTGAGCCACAGTCAGCTCCTGGTCTTGTTTTTGCTGACTGTATAGAGCTTCTCTACTTTGGCTGCAAAGAATATAATCAATCTGATTTCGGTGTTGACCATCTGGTGATGTCCATGCGTAGAGTCTTCTCTTGTGTTGTTGGAAGAGGGTGTTTGCTATGACCAGTGCGTTCTCTTGGCAAAACTCTATTAGTCTTTGCCCTGCTTCATTCCGTATTCCAAGGCCAAATTTGCCTGTTACTCCAGGAGTTTCTTGACCTCCTACTTTCACATTCTAGTCCCCTATAATGAAAAGAACATCTCTTGGGGAGTTAATTCTAAAAGGTCTTGTAGGTCTTCATGGAACTGTTCAACTTGAGCTTCTTCAGCCTTACTGATTGGGGCATAGACTTGGATTACTGTGATATTGAATGGTTTGCCTTGGAAATGAACAGAGATCATTCTGTCATTTTTGAGACTGCATCCAAGTACTGCGTTTCGGACTCTTTTGTTGACTATGATGGCTACTCCATTTCTTCTAAGGGATTCTTGCCCACAGTAGTAGATATAATGGTCATCTGAGTTAAATTCACCCATTCCAGTCCATTTTAGTTTGCTGATTCCTAAAATGTTGACGTTCACTCTTGCCATCTCCTGTTTGATCACATAGTGGTTACTTCAACATATGATAAGCAGTATATGTGCTCGTCCACCACCCAGTGTGTTTACCTGATCAATAACCTTCTTTTTCATGACCAGTGAAGTGAATAAGAGCGCGGGCAGCTGCGACGGCACTCAGAGCATGACCAAGAGGAGCTACCCCACGTCCGAGGTCAGGGGCAGAAGCCAGGAGTACCCCATGCCTGAGGGGCGGCGACCAAGAGGAGTTACCCCACGTCCAAGGAGCGGTGGCTGTGTGTGCACAGGAGGGCCTAGAGGAGCTATTCCACGTTCAAGGTCAAGAGGCAGGGTGGTGAAGAGGTACCCCTAGTTCAAGGTAAGGAGCAGCAGCTGCGCTTTGTTGTAGCAGCCATGAAGAGATACCCTACATCCAAGGTAAGAGAAACCCAAGTAAGACAGTATGTGTTGCAAGAGGGTATCAGAGGGCAGACACACTGAAACCATACTCACAGAAAAGTAGTCAATCTAATCACACTAGGACCACAGCCTTGTCTAACTCAATGAAACTAAGCCATGCCATATGGGGCCACCCAAGATGGGCAGGTCATGGTGGAGAGGGCTGACAGAATGTGGTCCACTGGAGAGGGGAATGGCAAACCACTTCAGTATTCTTGCCTTGAGAACCCCATGAACAGTATGAAAAGGCAAAATGATAGGATACTGAAAGAGGAACTCCCCAAGTCAGGAGTCCAATATGCTACTGGAGATCAGTGGAGAAGTAACTCCAGAAAGAATGAAGGGATGGAGCCAAAGCAAAAACAATACCCAGTTGTGGATGTGACTGGTGATAGAAGCAAGGTCCGATGCTATAAAGAGCAATATTGCATAGGAACCTGGAATGTCAGGTCCATGAATCAAGGCAAATTGGAAGTGGTCAAACAGGAGATGGCAAGAGTGAACGTCGAAATTCTAGGAATCAGCGAACTAAAATGGACTGGAATGGGTGAATTTAACTCAAATGACCATTATATCTACTACTGTGGGAAGGAATCCCTTAGAAGAAATGGAGTAGCCATCATAGTCAACAAAAGAGTCCGAAATGCAGTACTTGGATGCAATCTCAAAAACAACAGAATGATCTCTGTTCATTTCCAAGGCAAACCATTCAATATCACAGTAATCCAAGTCTATGCCCCAACCAGTAACGCTGAAGAAGCTGAAGTTGAACAGTTCTATGAAGACCTACAAGACCTTTTAGAACTAACACCCCAGAAAGATGTCTTTTTCATTATAGGGGATTGGAATGCAAAAGTAGGAAGTCAAGAAACACCTGGAGTAACAGGCAAATTTGGCCTTGGAATGCGGAATGAAGCAGGGCAAAGACTAATAGAGTTTTGCCAAGAAAATGCACTGCTCATAGCAAACACCCTCTTCCAACAACACAAGAGAAGACTCTATGCATGGACATCACCAGATGGTCAACACCGAAATCAGATTGATTATATTCTTTGCAGCCAAAGTAGAGAAGCTCTATACAGTCAACAAAAACAAGACCAGGAGCTGACTATGGCTCAGATCATGAACTCCTTATTGCCAAATTCAGACTTAAATGAAGAAAGTAGGGAAAACCACTAGACCATTCAGGTATGACCTAAATCAAATCCCTTATGATTATACAGTGGAAGTGAGAAATAGATTTAGGGACTAGATCTGATAGAGTGCCTGATGAACTATGGAATGAGGTTTGTGACATTGTACAGAGACAGGGATCAAGACCATCCCCATGGAAAAGAAATGCAAAAAAAACAAAATGGCTGTCTGGGGAGGCCTTGCAAACAGCTGTGAAAAGAAGAAAAGTGAAAAGCAAAGAAGAAAAGGAAAGATATAAGCATCTGAATGCAGAGTTCCAAAGAATAGCAAGAAGAAATAAGAAAGCCTTCCTCAGTGATCAATGCAAAGAAATAGAGGCAAACAACAGAATGGGAAAGACTAGAGATCTCTTCAAGAAAATTAGAGATACCAAGGGAACATTTCATGCAAAGATGGGCTTGATAAAGGACAGAAATGTTATGGACCTAACAAAAGCAGAAGATATTAAGAAGAAGTGGCAAGAATACACAGAAGAACTGTACAAAAAAGATCTTCATGACCCAGATAATCATGATGGTGTGATCACTCACCTAGAGCCAGACACCCTGGAATGAGAAGTCAAGTGGGTCTTAGAAAGCATCACTATGAACAAAGCTAGTGGAGGTGATGGAATTCTAGCTGAGCTCTTTCAAATCCTGAAAGATGATGCTGTGAAAGTGTTGCACTCAATATGCCAGCAAATTTGGAAAACTCAGCAGTGGCCACAGGACTGGAGAAGTTCAGTTTTCATTCCAATCCCAAAGAAAGGCAATGCCAAAGAATGCTCAAACTACCATACAATTGCACTCATCTCACATGCTAGCAAATTAATGCTCAAAATTCTCCAAGCCAAGCTTCAGCAATTCGTGAACAATGAACTTCCAGATGTTCAAGCTGGTTTTAGAAAAGGCAGATGAACCAGACATCAAATTGCCAACATCTGGTGGATCATGGGAAAAGCAAGAGAGTTCCAGAAAAAAATCTATTTCTGCTTTATTGACTATGCCAAAGCCTTTGACTATGTGGATCACAACAAACTGTTGAAAATTCTGAAAGATATGGGAATACCAGACCACCTGACCTGCCTCTTGAGAAATCTGTATGCAGGTCAGGAAGCAACAGTTAGAACAGGACATGGAACAACAGACTGGTTCCAAATAAGAAAAGGAGTACGTCAAGGCTGTATATTGTCACCCTGCTTATTTAACTTATATTCAGAGTACATCATGAGAAACGCTGGGCTGGAAGAAGCACAAGCTGGAATCAAGATTGCCGGGAGAAATATCAATAACCACAGATATGCAGATGACACCACTCTTATGGCAGAAAGTGAAGAGGAACTAAAAAGCCTCTTGATGAAAGTGAAAGAGAAGAGTGAAAAAGTTGGCTTAAAGCTCAACATTCAGAAAACAAAGATCATGGCATCTGGTCCCATCACTTCATGGGAAATAGATGGGGAAACAGTGGAAACAGTGTCAGACTTTATTTTTTTGGGCTCCAAAATCACTGCAGATGGTGACTGCAGCCATGAAATTAAAAGATGCTTACTACTTGGAAGAAAAGTTATGACCAATCTAGACAGCATGTTGAAAAGCAGAGACATTACCTTGCCAACAAAGGTCCGTCTAGTCAAGGCTATGGTTTTTCCAGTGGTCATGTATGGATGTGAGAGTTGGACTGTGAAGAAAGCTGAGTGCCGAAGAATTGATGCTTTTGAACTGTGGTGTTGGAGAAGTCTCTTGAGAGTCCCTTGGACTGCAAGGAGATCCAACCAGTCCATTCTGAAGGAGATCAGCCCTGGGATTTCTTTGGAAGGAATGATGCTAAAGCTGAAACTCCAGTACTTTGGCCACGTCATGCGAAGAGTTGACTCATTAGAAAAGACTCTGATGCTGGGAGGGATTGGGAGCAGGAGGAGAAGAGGACGACAGAGGATGAGATGGCTGGATGGCATCACTGACTCGATGGACATGAGTCTGAGTGAACTCCGGGAGTTGGTGATGGACAGGCAGGCCTCGCATGCTGCGATTTATGAGGTCGCAAAGAGTCGGACTTGAGTGAGTGACCGAACTGAACTGAAGTGAATAAGACAGATTTAGTATGTCTGATGCAAAGAGAGATTGTAAAGGAAGTTAAAAGATTAGGGAGAAGGGCTTCTATGACAAAAAACATTTTTAAAGGTAGCATCTTTTTTTTAAATAAAGTGTTCATGGCAGTGCAGAAGCATCTTTTGTAAGATTGGCTGCAGCTGCCACTTTCAAAGAGAATTGCAGTCTAAGTACATCAAGTAAAGTAAAGACTGCCCAGACTGTAGGTACTATATGACCTCAATACAGTTCTAACAGTTTTAATTCTGGCTAACTCAAGCCTATCTGAAGTCAGGAAAGCTAACTGTCCCAGAAAGCAAAAAACTGTTTGAAGCAATGGTGAATTTATATTATGCTGAAAATAAAAGAGATGGGGTAAAATGAACCCTGTGATCTAAACCAACAAGCTTTAATAGCCTGCAATAAAAATCAACAGCCAGTTGTATAATGTTAGTATAAAGCCACTGGATAAGAGTTGGAAAACTGGTTACGTAGCCCTAGTCAAAATACACCGGAAATCATAGACCATTGATTTCATCTTGAAAGGCAGATTTAGTTTGGATTAGAATGTTTAAATTATATGCAATAATTTCATCCTCCACAGCTTTCTAGTTTTTGCAAATTATTCTTGGCCTTAGTAGTAACATCCTTGATGCTAATTCTGTGCTAGTGGATGTAACTTCCATGGAAACAGTGTAGAACATAGAAGGAAAATCAGAACTGTTTAAAATTGTTCATCAAATTTGCAACTTTTTTCTTTAAACAATAACTTGTAATTTATCAGGTATTTCCAGAGAACAAGCTGCAATACCTAAATAGATTCTGTAGGCAAGAACCAAGAAAACTTAAAAAAAAAAAACTTTATTTCTGTGAGGCAGTCTTACATTTTCAGCTTCCAGGCAATGGCACGCCACTCCAGTACTCTTGCTTGGAAAATTCCATGGGTAGAGGAGCCTGGTAGGCTGCAGTCCATGAGATCGAGGAGGGTCGGACAGAACTGAGTGACTTCACTTTCACTTTTCACTTTCATGCATTGGAGAAGGAAATGGCAACCCACTCCAGTGTTCTTGCCTGGAGAATCCCAGGGACAGGGGAGCCTGGTGGGCTGCCATCTATGGGGTCACACAGAGTCGGACATGACTGAAGCGACTTAGCAGCAGTAGTAGCAGTAAGCAAAGTAAATAGAATATAGCTAAACCTTTTTTGACTTGGATATGGGTAACTCAGGGTGATCATTTAGAATATCTGGAAAGTAGAGCAGTGATATATTAGAAAAAACACAGGATCAGGAGATCTATTTATAACTAATTCTAGTACTTGGACAAATCACTTTATCCAAGTCTATTTTCTCACATTTAAAATTAGGGATGGGTTTCTAAGGTTCTTCAAGAAATGAAATCCTTTAGTTCTAGTCAACTACGGGATTCTGCTCAAAACCTTGTGCTATAGCTAAATCCATGTCCTCACCTGCCTTAACTCTTTAGCACATTCAACACAACTGATCACTCTCTCCTCAAAACATGTCATTACTTGGGTTCCAAGATTTTGCACTCATCTTGCTTTTCCCTTCACCGGCATCCTCGTTTCTGTGTCCTTTGTCCTTCCTCATTGTACTGAAATCTAAATATTGGCATGTACAATATCCTCTCCATGCATTCATGTTTCCTATATTACTTCACTTAATCATATGGCCAAAGCCATAAAAAGATCCCAACTATTGATAACTTCCAGATTTACATGTACAGTCCTCATGTTTCTCCTAGATTCCAGGCAGCCTACTTATTATCTCCATTTGAATATCCAACAGACATGTAAAAATCAATGATTTAAACAGAACTTTGATTTTCCACCACAAGCCTAATCCTTGCCAAAAATTCTAGATGTCAATAAATGACACCTCCACTTATCCTGTTTCTCACAGGAGTCAAAGCTTTGGAGTCAGTCTTGGCTTGGCTCTTTCACTCATATTCCATGTGTTTTCCATTAGCAGATTCTTTTTGACTCTACTTTCAAAATATAACCAAAATCTAAGCACTTCTCAACACTTTCAACTTGATACTATCAAGGTCCAAGACACCATCATGTGTTGCCTTGAGATTGTCTCCTAACTGGTCTCCATCAGCAGCAGGGTCATCCTGGTTGTATTCCTCCCCTGCTCGCAATCTTGCACTGGCTTCCCATCACACAGAGAAGGAAAGCCTGAGTCCTCACTTGGCCCTGGATGGTCCAGCCCTGGCCTCACCTGCCCTCACTGTTCACGCCGTGCCAGCCACATCCCTTGCTGTTTCTGAAACTCGGCACACGCTCGCCTCAGGGTCCTTACTGCTCCTTCCTGGAGCACTTTCTTCCCAGGTCTTTGTGTGGTTTGCTCTCTCACTTGTTTAAATGTCCCTTCTTCAGAGAGATCTCTAGCTGTTCTGTCTAAAATGGCAGTTGCTCCCACTTCCATGACTCTCTTCCTTTACTGACTTTCTATTTCTCTAAAACATTTATTTCACCCCAATATTATTGATCTGTTTTCTTGTTTACTGTTTCCCCGACTCGAATATCATCTTCTTGAGGGCAGGACTTTGACCGTTCTGTTCACTGCCACATCCCTAGCAACTATAACAATGCCTGGCATGCAGTAAGAGCTAACTGTTTGTCAAATGAATTATGAAAGTATTGGACTGTTTGCATGTAACTTCCAGAATATTAGTGGGCACAATGTTTGATGGCTCTGTAATCTCCTTACTTCTCAGGGTGTGAACTTACATTTCCACTCCTAGCATTTTATAATCAGCTGCTCCTTATGAACTATGGTTATAACCTACAAAAATTCCAAGGTTTCCAAGGGAAGCTAGATAAGTAAACGTTAGGGCAGTGAGATTAATTTTTATGTATGAGGCTGCCTTAATAGGTCTTGACTGTGGCCATGTGAAGCTAGAATGGGAGCCAGAAGCTGGGAGCTGTAGTTTACTACTTACTACTTAGTAAGTAAATAAGTAGTAGGTTATTTAGTAGTAGCAGCTTACTACTCCTCTACCACCCAGCTGTGTGGTGAGGGTGAGGCACATGGATTCCCATCCCCCCTCTGTCTCTAGGTCTTGAAGATATTGTCCTAGGGCTGCTGGTGAGCAGAGTACCTGAATTTGTGACATCTATTTCTATCACAGCTGGGAGGATATTTTTCTTACATTTGGATTTTGGGCTGAGTGAAAGATGTTTGCTCAAAGTGATATAGTAGTTGATTGGAATTCAAGAATCTTATATTTCTTCAGTAGTTTTTATAGATTTCTTAGGCTTATACTATGCCAAATAGTAAAATAGGAATTATAAACAAAGTGGTGCGTGAGACAGGCCTTATCTTTGCCTGTATGGAGTAAACAGTCCAGTAGACACAACAGACCTCAAGCAAGCAGCTGCACACCAAGTGACCACTAAAAAGCTTTTGCAATTCTTCAGGTCAAGCGTGATGTCAGCCTGGAAGTGTATAGAGAGAAAACTAGAGAGATGTTTTGGAGGCAACTTGGCAATTTTTTGGATGTAAGTAGTAGAGACGAAGGGGAAACATCGATTACTTCCTAAATCTGCTGATTGATTGAATGCAAGAAGTGAGGAAGAAGGAGGAAGTGTGGCTAACTCCCGATTTTCTGGCTTCAACAACTAGGGCTGGGAGTGGTGATATCATTTCCCAGAGGGAAACTCTGGAAGAGGAGCAGATGTGGGACAAGACGGTGGGAGAAAGGATGAGTCCAGTTCAGCCTGAGGGGCCTGTGAGACAGTGAAGATGGAGCAGATGGGGACATGGGTCAAGACCACAGACACTGCACACAGATGTAGGGTCCATCAGCAGAGTCAGAAAATAGGACCCAGAACCAAGCCTTGGGGAAACTGCTATATTTAATATCTGGAGGGAAGAGAAGGTTGGGTAAAGGTATCACGAAGGGCCAGACAAGAAGAAACCAAGGAGAGCCGCCTAGGTCCCAGAGGTCAAAGAGAAGAGGGTGGCTGACTGTGACCCCTGCTGCAGAGACGCCAAGTGAGGTCAGGACTTTCGGTTCAGCGCTATGCACAGACTAGCGACCGCAGAGTGGGCAGTTCCAGCAGATGAGTTTGGAATTCCAAATGCGGTTATTTGGAGAGTTGAGTAACAGGAGAGAAAATAGAGTGCCTCACTTTTTAAAGTATCTTGGCTCTAAAAAAGTGGTAGAACTGAGGACCCAGCAGAGGCTGGTCACCATGGGTTTATACTGTCACCAGCCTGCCCGGTATGTTACCTTCTCCTGTTTTGCTTTGGCTAACAGCAAAAGTAAAATAGAGAAAAGTATGAAGAAGAAAATACGAATCAGCCATGAGTGTTGGGGTGTTTCTTTTACCGTCCATCACCCTGGGTACACTCCTGAGTTCCCACTATCATAAATTTATCCATTAGCTGTCTCTGTGCCTGGGGGGGCCAGGGAAAGAGGCCCTCCTGGGAGACAGAAAGGCTGAAACTACTGCTGCCATCTTGCAACCATGATGAAGAACCAATTAAAAGCTCACTAAGTGAGCAAATGTTGTTGAGGATGGAGAGCAAGAGAGGTCTTCCTGGCAATGTTGTTTGATCCCTGGACCCAGCAATGTCTGGAATGATACCCTGCCCTTTCCAGTTCCATAAGCCAGTAAGTTTCCCTTTTTCCTTGAGGGTGTTTGGACTGAGTTTTCAAAAGGGCTTTTCCCTGATGCAAGATTTCAGTTTTTAAAAGGAGGCCCCTACTTCCTCAGTCCTCTCTTCTTTGGAGATCCTTTGCATGTGAGGACAAAGAATCAAAAGAGAGGCAGATCAGGGGAATGTTTGTCAAATGGTTGACAAAAATGCTTTGGAATGATATAAAGTTTTTTAAAAAACACAGGATTTAAATTATATAAAAGTTTTAGTTACAATACCATTTTTATAAAATCAACAGTATTTGATTTGGGTTATGAAACTGGTTGATTCCTCTGCCCCCCTTTTTTGTTGTTATTTTCTAAATTTTTCTTTTTTAAACTACTTTTTAAAAATTTATTTTTTATTTTTGGCTGTGCTGGGTCTTCGCTGCGGTGAGCAGGGGCTGCTCTCTCGTTGTGGGGTGCGGGCTTCTCATTGCAGTGGCCTCTCTTGTTGCAGAGCATGGGCTCCAGGGCTCGCAGGCCCATGGGCGCAGTCATTCCACAACAAGTGGGATTTTCCTGGATCGGGGATCGGACCCATGTCCCCTGCACTGGCAGCTGATTCTTAACCACTAAGACCGTAAGAGAGGCCCCTTTATGTATTTTTCTTAATGATCATGTGTCATTTATATGTGTTCATCTGCTTACTTACTTCTGAAATGAATTTATATTTTCATCAGAGTAATATGTACACATTTAAATGAAAACCAAACAATGCTAAAAAATTTATAATAAAATATAGCAATCTATTACCACACCCCTCTCCACACATCCCTGTACCCGCTTCAATTTTTCCTTGACTATATACTTCCATATTTCAAAATACTATGCACAAACAGATATTTTTCACTGTCATTTTTAGAAAGTATCTTTTGACACTTTAATAGAAATCTTTTGATTTCTATTAAATCAAAATTATGAATTAAGCTATCTTCTATAGCATCACCTTTCAATCTCTTTCTTCCCATCCTCCTAATAGTTTTGTCACAGTTTAATTCATATCAATAATGACTGAAATGCCCATAATTCACTGATAAACCAATAATGTAGCTGTGAGTATATTTCTGTTCTGAGATAATTTTTTCCTTCTTCTTGGAGTTAGTAATTATCTTGTTTTTTCACTTGTTCAGTTCAGTTCAGTCGCTTAGTTGTGTCCGACTCTTTGTGACCCCATGAATCGCAGCACGCCAGGCCTCCCTGTCCATCTCCAATTCCCAGAGTCCACCCAAATCCATGTCCATTGAGTCAGTGATGCCATCCAGCCATCTCATCCTGTCATCTCCTTCTCTTCCTGCCCTCAATATTTCCCAGCATCAGGGTCTTTTCAAATGACTCAGCTCTTCGCATCAGGTGGCCGAAGTATTGGAATTTCAGCTTCAACATCAGTCCTTCCAATGAACACCCAGGACTCATCTCCTTTAGGATGGACTGGTTGGATCTCCCTGCAGTCCAAGGGACTTCACTTGTTCGTATCCATTTATTTCCACGTATGCACTGCAGTTTTCTGTAAAGGGTCCAATGATCAGTCAAACTTTCGGCAAAAAAGTTTCTCAAAAACAGAACATCTCAGATCATCTCACCATCACTCCCACACCTCCTCTGACCTGGAAATAATATGGCCCTTCACCCTCTTAGACAGATTCTTTCTAGGTCTGTCACATGGCTTCCATCCCCAGGGATGATGGACGACTGAGCCCCACGTCATCATCTGTCTTCAGTGTGTGGAGAAGCACATCTTTCACTGGCTTCCTAAGAAAGAGAATGCTGTTCAGTTGCTGAGTCTCTGTGACTCCAGAGACTGCACCACACCAGTCTTCCCTGTCCATCACCATCTCATGGAGCTTGCTCAAACTCATGTCCATTGAGTCAATGATACCATCCAACCATCTTATCCTCTGTCACCCCCTTCTCCTCCTGATTTCAATCTTTCCCAGCATCAGGGTTTCTTCTAATGAGTCAGTTCTTCACATCAGGTGGCCAGATTATTGGAGTTTCAGCTTCTGCATCAGTCCTTCCAAAGAATATTCAGAGTTGATTTCCTTTAAGATTGACTGATTAGATCTCTTTGCAGTCCAAGGGACTCTCAAGAGTCTTCTCTAACACCACATTTGGAAAACATCAGTTCTTTGGTGCTCAGCCTTCTTTATGGTCCAGCTGTCACATCCATACATGACTACTAGAGAAACCATAGCTTTGACTAGATGGACCTTTGTTGGTAAACTAATGACTCTGCTTTTTAATATGCTGTCTAGGTTGGTCATAGCTTTTTTTCCTAGGAGCAAGCATCTTTTAATTTCATGGCTACAGTCACCATCTGCAGTGATTTTTGGAGCCCAAGAAAATAAAGTCTGTCACTGTTTCCATTGTTTCCCCCTCTATTTGCCATGAAGTGGCAGTAGACTGGATGCCATGATTTTAGTTTTCTGAGCGTTGAGCTTTAAGCCAACTTTTTAACTCTCCTCTTTTACTTTCATCAAGAGGCTCTTTAGTTCCTCCTCACATTCTGCCATTAGGTTAGGGTCATCCATATATCTGAGGTTATTGATATTTCTCCCAGCAATCTTGATTCCAGCCTGTGCTTCATCCAGCCCAGCATTTCACATGATGTATTCTGCATAGAAGTTAAATAAGCAGAATGAAAATATACAGCCTTGATGTACTCCTTTCCCAAGTTGAAACCAGTTCATTGTTCCATGTTTCTTGACCTGTATACAGATTTCTCAGGAGGCAGGTAAGGTAGTCTGGTATTCCCATTTCTTTCAGAATTTTCCAAAGTTTGATGTGATCCACACAGTCAAAGGCTTAAGCATAGTCAGTGGAGAAGAAGTAGTTCTTTTTATGGAATTCCCTTGCTTTCTCTATGATCCAATCAGTTCAGTTCAGTCACTCAGTCATGTTTGACTCTTTGTAACCCCATGGACTGCAGCACACCAGGCTTCCCTGTCCATTGCCAACTCCCAGAGATCACCCAAACTCATGTCCATTGAGTTGGTGATGCTATCCAACCATCTCATCCTCTGTCGGTCCCTGCTCCTCCTGCCTTCAATCTTTCTCAGCGTCAGGGTTTTTCCAATCAGTCAGTTCTTCGTATCAGGTGGCCAAAGTATTGGAGTTTCAGCTTCAGCATCAGTGCTTTCAATGAATATTCAGGACTGATTTCCTTTAGGATGGATTGGTTGGATCTCCTTGCAGTCCAAGGGACTCTCAAGAGTCTTCTCCAATACCACAGCTAAAAAGCATCAATTCTTTGGCACTCAGCTTTCTTTATAGTCCAAATCTCACATCCATACATGACTACTAGAGAAACTATAGCTTTGACTAGATGGACCTTTGATGGTAAAGTAATGACTCTGCTTTTTAATATGCTATCTAGGTTGGTCATAACTTTTCTTCCAAGGAGCAAGCGTTTTTAAATTTCATGGCTGCAGTCACCATCTGCAGTGATTTTAGAGCCCCAAAATAAAGTCTGTCCCTGTTCCCCCATCTATTTGCTATGGAGTGATGGGACCAGATGCCATGATCTTCGTTTTCTGAATGTTGAGCTTTAAGCCAACTTTTTCTCTCTCCTCTTTCATTTTCATCAAGAGGCTTTTTAGTTCTTCTTCACTTTCTGTCATAGTGGTGGTGTCATCTGCATATCGGAGGTTATTGATATTTCTCCCGGCATTCTTGATTCCAGCTTGTGCTTCTTCCAGCCTAGCGTTTCTCATGATGTACTCTGCATATAAGTTAAATAAGCAGGGTGACAATATACAGGCTTGATGTACTCCTTTTCCTATTTGGAACCAGTCTGTTGTTCCATGTCCTGTTCTGTTGCTTCCTGACCTGCATACAGATTTCTCAAGAGGCAGGTCAGGTGGTCTGGTATTCCCATCTCTTTCAGAATTTTGTGGAGTTTTGTGGAAAATTTCAGAGTTTGTTGTGGTCCACATAGTCAAAGGCTTTGGCATACTCAATAAAGCAGAAATAGATGTTTTTCTGGAACTCTCTTGCTTTTTCGATGGTCCAATAGATTTTGGCAATTTGATCTCTGGTTCCTCTGCCTTTTCCGAGTCCAACTTGTACATCTGGAAGTTCTTGGTTCAGGTACTGTTGAAGCCTAGCTTGAAGGATTTTGAGTAGTACCTTGCTATGATATGAGCGCAATTGCTCATATGATATGAGCACAGTTGTGCAGTACTTTACACACTAGTACTTTACTAGTGTGTGAGATGAGTGCCATTGTGCTGTAGTCTGAATATTCTTTGGCATTGCCTTTCTTTGAGATTGGAATGAAAACTGAACTTCTCCAGTCCTGTGGCCACTGCTGAGTTTTCCAAATTTGCTGGCATATTGAGTGCAGCACTTTCACAGCATCATCTTTCAGGATTTGAAATAGCTCCGCTGGAATTCCATCACCTCCACTAGCTTTGTTCATAGTGATGCTTCCTAAGGCCCACTTGACTTCACATTCCAGGGTGTCTGGCTCTAGGTGAGTGATCACACCATCATGGTTATCTGGGTCATGAAAATCTTTTTTGTACAGTTCTTCTGTGTATTCTTGCCACGTCTTCTTAAAATCTTCTGCTTCTGTTAGGTCCAGACCATTTCTGTCCTTTATCCAGCCCATCTTTGCATGCAGTGTTCCCTTGGTATCTCTAATTTTCTTGAAGAGATCTCTAGTCTTTCCCATTCTGTTGTTTGCCTCTATTTCTTTGCATTGTTCACTTAAGAAGTCTTTCTTATCTATCCTTGCTATTCTTTGGAACTCTGCATTCAAATGGGTATAGCTTTCCTTTTCTCCTTTGCCTTTCACTTCTCTTCTGTTCTCAGCTATTTGTAATGCCTCCTCAGACAGCCATTTTGCTCTGTTACATTTATTTTTCTCAGTCCATCTTAGTCTTCTGGAAATATACGATGGAGGTACAAAATAAGCCTACTGCTCTAGACACACGTGAGGCGAAGGGCTCATCAGTGTTTCTTCAGAATCTCTTCAGCATGTCCAAGTACAATCAGTGGAAAATAAATAGCACCCCCTTGTGAGACATAGTACAAAACACTGGTTTTCCAGTAATGTGGTTTGTGATGCTCAGCACCTCAGCAGGTAATGGCAACAGTGGTTTGTTATCTGGGTTTGGATTCTGTGACGTGATGACCCGCCAATCTAATGATGCTGAGTTGTGTGTGGGCGGGATGCGGCCTTAGCACTCCAGTCACAGGGACTCCATGTCCCTCAGCATGGGCTTCAGGGAAGACAGCTTTCTTTTCTGCCTCTTCCTTTCTATTCAAGGCCCCAAAATAGGGAGAAATAGTTAAGTAGGAATTTCAGAGGAGATGACTCTTGGCCTGTTTATAGTTGGGTTTCATTAATTATGTCCTAGATGTTCTTTTTCTATTCTGCTTTTATATTATATTAAGGTCATGACATCCAGTCCCATCACTTCAAGGCAAATAGATGGGGAAACAATGGAAACAGTGACAGACTTTATTTGGGGGGGCTCCAAAATCACTGCAGATGATGACTGCAGCCATAAAATTAAAACATGCTTACTTCTTAGAAGAAAAGCTATATGATGAATCTAGACAGCATATTAAAAAGCAGAGACATTACTTTGCCGATAAAGTCTAGTCAAAATTTCCAGTAGTCATGTATGAATGTGAAAGTTGGGCTATAAAGAAGGCTGAGCACTGAAGAATTGATGCTTTTGAACTGTGGTGTTGGAGAAGACTCTTGAGAGTCCCTTGGACTGCAAGGAGATCCAACCAGTCCATCCTAAAGGAAATCAGTCCTGAATATTCATTGGAAGGACTGATGCTGAAGCTGAAACTCCAATACTTTGGCCACCTGATGCAAAGAACTGACTGATTGGAAAAACCCTGATGCTGAGAAAGATTGAAGGCAGGAGGAGCAGGGACCGACAGAGGATGAGATGGTTGGATGGCATCACTGACTCGAAGGACATGAGTTTGAGTAAGCTCCAGGAGTTGGTGATGGACAGGGAAGCCTGGCATCCTACAGTCCATGGGGTTGGGAAGAGTTGGACACAACTGAGCAACTGAACTGAACTGAACTGAAGGGCTTACATTATATTATATTCTTATATTAAGGCCTTATCTGGTGTGTGTTGTGTATCTCAATATCTCATTTCATTAATGGAATGGATATTCTGTCAAGGCACCTGAATATGGATTCAACTCATGCTTTAGTTACCTCTTCTCTGGAGAAATAAATGCCCAAACATCAGCCATCCTCTGGAAGGATGTGTGTGGCATTTTGGAATCAAGCAGAGTGGTCTTCTTTAGAAGACGTGTGGCATGGCTCCCTGGAGTCACTGGTTATGCTTGACCCAGTGCTATTGGGGTGCTTGAGGGTGCCTTGTGTGGGAGGAGAGAGAGCTGACCCCTGAGAGTTGCAGTCTTGAGATTCCCAGCATGGGGCCTGGCCGAGCTCCTCCACTCTTCAAGAACCAGAGAGGCCTGTGCAAGGATCTAAATAAATAGGACATCTTGGGAGAATGGGCAGTATATACACCAGGAGCAGTTTTTATTTTTATTTTTTTTTAATTTTTATTTTTACTTTATTTTACTTTATAATACTGTATTGGTTTTGCCATACATTGACATGAATCCACCACAGGTGTACATGAGTTCCCAAACATGAACCCCTCTCCCACCTCCCACCCCACACCATCCCTCTGGATCATCCCGTGCACCAGCCCCAAGCATCCTGTATCTTGCATCAAACATAGACTAGCGATTCGTTTCTTACATGATAGTATACATGTTTCAATGCCATTCTCCCAAATCATCCCACCCTCTCCCTCTCCCACAGGGCCCAAAAGTCCACTCTACACATCTCTGTCTCCTTTGCTGTCTCACATACAGGGTCATCATTACCATCTTTCTAAATTCCATATATATGTGTTAGTATACTGTATTGGTGTTTTTCTTTCTGGCTTACTTCACTCTGTATAATTGGCTCCAGTTTCATCCATCTCATTAGAACTGATTCAAATGTATTCTTTTTAATGGCTGAGTAATATTCCATTGTGTATATGTACCACAACTTTTTTATCCATTCATCTGCTGATGGACATCTAGATTGTTTCCATGTCCTGGCTATTATAAACAGTGCTGCGATGAACATTGGGGTACATGTGTCTCTTTCAATTCTGGTTTCCTCAGTGTGTATGCCCAGCAGTGGGATTGCTGGGTCATAAGGCAGTTCTATTTGCAATTTTTTAAGGAATCTCCACACTGTTCTCCATAGTGGCTGTACTAGTTTGCATTCCCACCAACAGTGTAAGAGGGTTCCCTTTTCTCCACACCCTCTCCAGCATTTATTGCTTGCAGACTTTTGGATTGCAGCCATTCTGACTGGTGTGAAGTGGTACCTCATTGTGGTCTTGATTTGCATTTCTCTAATCATGAGTGATGTTGAGCATCTTTTCATGTGTTTGTTAGCCATCTGTATGTCTTCTTTGGAGAAATGTCTATTTAGTTCTTTGGCCCATTTTTTGATTGGGTCGTTTATTTTTCTGGAATTGAGCTGCATAAGTTGCTTGTATATTTTTGAGATTAGTTGTTTGTCAGTTGCTTCATTTGCTATTATTTTCTCCCATTCAGAAGGCTGTCTTTTCACCTTGCTTATATTTTCCTTTGTTGTGCAGAAGCTTTTAATTTTAATTAGATCCCATTTGTTTATTTTTGCTTTTATTTCCAGAATTCTGGGAGGTGGATCATAGAGGATCCTGCTGTGATTTATGTCGGAGAGTGTTTTGCCTATGTTCTCCTCTAGGAGTTTTATAGTTTCTGGTCTTACGTTTAGATCTTTAATCCATTTTGAGTTTATTTTTGTGTGTGATGTTAGAAAGAAAGTAGAAAAAGAAATTAAGGAAACAATTCCTTTCACTATTGCAACGAAAAGAATAAAATACTTAGGAATATATCTCCTAAAGAAACTAAAGACCTATATGTAGAAAACTATAAAACACTGATGAAAGAAATCAAAGAGTACACGAATAGATGGAGAAACATACCATGTTCATGGATCGGAAGAATCAATATAGTGAAAATGAGTATACTACCCAAAGCAATCTACAGATTCAATGCAATCCCTATCAAGGTACCAGCGGTATTTTTCACAGAACTAGAACAAATAATTTCAAGATTTGTATGGAAATACGAAAAAACCTCGAATAGGCAAAGCAATCTTGAGGAAGAAGAATGGAACTGGAGGAATCAACTTGCCTGACTTCAGGCTCTACTACAAAGCCACAATCATTAAGACAGTATGGTACTGGCACAAAGACAGAAATATAGATCAATGGAACAAAATAGAAAGTCCAGAGATAAATCCACACACATATGGACACCTTATCTTTGACAAATGAGGCAAGAATATACAATGGAGTAAAGACAATCTCTTTAACAAGTGGTGCTGGGAAAACTGGTCAACCACTTGTAAAAGAATGAAACTAGATCACTTTCTAACACCACACACAAAAATAAACAGGAGCAGTTTTTAAAAGCAGCTTCATATGACAGTGAAAGCAATGCTAGTCGTAGAATTAATTAGACCTGTCTCTCTTCTCTTGGGGTGTGACCTCCCTACCTACCTGCCATCACTGAGAATTTTCAGAAAAAGGTGGCTGGAGATAGAGTCATTTGACACAATTTTTAAACAAGTTACCACTCCTGTATTCTTTGGGAGTGGGGGACAGTTTGGGCAGTGCCACGTAGAGGAAAGCTTTATTATGGAGATAACAGGTTACCTGCTATCAAGGCAACTAGCGAAGACTATATCTGTACAGCTTCTGGAGGTTTTGTGGTAGTTCATACGAGTCATCCTTTGCTCCATTTATTCCTAATTTAATAGGAATCTTTGTCTTTAATCTTTGTCTTCCTGTTTCTGCCTTGTTTTCCTTTATTTTTGTATACTTAATCTTTACGTTTAAACTCTTGTATTTTTTTAATTGAAGTGTAGTTGATTTACAATGTTTCATTAGTTTCAGGTATAAGACAAAGTGTTTCAGTTAAACATATCTGTGTGTGGGCATATAAACATATAAATTTATATGTTTAATAATTATATTAATTTATAAATTTATATTTATAAATATATAAATATATTTATATTTTCCAGTCCTGTGGAAAATACGTACACACACATATATAAATATATTCCTTTTCAGATTATTTTCCTTTATAGGTTAAAATTCTTATATTCTTAAATCTATTTTTATTTCTATCTTACTAATGACAGTTTTAAATGTTTATTCATGATCTCATCATTTATTTTTCCAAATCCTTCTATTTTTCTAATCTTTTGTGTTTAAGAATCTTATGATTTATTTTTGTTTTAAATTTCCATTATTTTATATTCTTAATTTAAACTGACAAGATTCTTTTCTTTGGTTAGAATTTTATCTTTTTTCCTTTTTCTTTTAAATTTCTTTTTATTCTGAATTTTGAGTCAATCACTTCTTAAATGTTGATTCCGTATTAACTTTAGATCTTTTCTCTTTTTTACTTATCCTTTAAATTTTGTTTGACTTCACGGTTTGTTTTTCTGGAACTTGGATCGAAGCTTGGCTACTTAGGAGCTGCCCCTGCAACCACCCTTCTGAGTTCCACTTGCCCTTTCAACCCTTCTAAAGAGAGCTCTTCTAGAAACCTTACTATTGATGACTCCACCTGAGTCTCCCTAGGGCTTTGCTTACTGTTTGTAGATGAGAGGGCTTAACCCACCAGCAGTTGTGTGTGCGTGCATGTGCTAAGTCGCTTCAGTTGTGTGTTACTTTTTACAACCCTATGGACTGTAGCCCACCAGGCTCCTCTGTGCATGGGATTCTCCAGGCAAGAACACTGGAGAAGGGTTGCCATACCCTCCTCCAGGGGATCTTCCAGACCCAGGGATCGAACTTGTGTCTCATGTCTCCTGCATTTGCAAGTGGGTTCTTACCACTGGTGCCGCCTGGGAAGCCCCAGGAGTTATAGAGACAGTTATGAGAATATAGTGTCTCTAGGATCAAAGTATCCTGGCAGCCAGTAGGGCTGCTCCTTCACATCTATTAAACAGCAAGTTAAAATTGAAGACCAGGAGGCTTAGGGTGGTCATCCCAATGAAAAGTCACAAGTCTTTGTTCTATTTCCAGGCTCAAGCCAGTTTTAGATCTGAAGCACACTGACTGGAGAAGTAATTATAGAAGGGGTACCATGATGTTCACTAGTGTCTACTGACAGGATGCTTCCTGTCCTGCAAAGAGATATGCGACCCTTTACTTCGGTGACTTTACATTGGGAAAAGGGAAATAACCAATTTTGAAGGGTACTGGACACAGAATCTGAGCTGACAAAATACGAGAGACCTAAAGTGTCTTCATGGGTGGTTGTTAGACTGGAGCCATGGAGTCTAATAAATGGAGTCCTGGCTAAAGTCTGGTTCACAGTCCTTGAGTGCACACAGCTGGCATGGTTACACTTGGTAGTTGGAATAACCCTAATATTGAGACCCTTGTCTGTGAAGTAAAGAGCATCACAGGGGGAAAGACCAAACGGGAGCCTCTGAATCTGTACCTCCCTCCCCAGTTAGATAGTAAATCAGAACAATCCTGTACCCCAAGGAGAATGGCAGGGAATAATACTACTGCTAAAGACCTGAGAGATGCAGGGATGGTGGTTCCTATCATATCGTCATGTAATTCCAGTCTGGCTCCTACAGAAACCAGATGAACCCTAGAGAATGACTAGACTACTGCAGATTTGACCAAGTAGCACCAATGGCATTCGTGAACGATTATTTTGAAAAGGCCAGTGGCCCATTCTCACAAGGATAGGTAACCTGTTTGAAGTATGGATTTGCCTTTGCTGCACAAAGCCTTGGCTAGAACCATTAGCAAGGGGCTGTGGGAACGCTTGATCCATAGACACAGAATCCCATACAGTGTAGCATCTAATGTGGGGACCCACTTTACAGTAACAAGATCGTGGCAGATGCCTCTGCCTATGGGATTCACTGGTTGTAGCACATATTGCAATATCCAGAGGCAGCTGACCTTATTTTAGAATATATAATATCCTGACCTTGCATTAGGATACATAATATCCCTTATAATAAGATGTGGAAAAGGCCATCTAAGGTGTAATTCAGCTGCTGCCTTGAAGGAAACTTTGAAAGAATGGGGTCTCACCCTTCAGAATGCAGTTGAGTTATTAAATCAGAGACCCTCTAATGTGCTGCTTCCCCAGTTGGAAGGGTTCAGTATGGAAAACAACAAAACCAGGATGGCCCTACCTACTATTCCTTCCAGGATCTTATAGGGAAATTTGTGTTTCTCATCTCTGCAATCTGGGTTCTATGTGTGGTTGGAAGTTCCAGTGCCTTAAGTGGGTGTATTCTTCCTAGAGGACCCAGCAAGGGTACTGTTGAGCCATTGCTATGGCGACTACAGAGCACTTTGGACTCACTGTGCTCGGGGACTAGCCAGCAAACAGAGGCGTTACAGTGCTGGCAGGGCTAGCTGACCCTGATCGGTGGGGAGAGGCAGATGCTTTTATGCAGTGAGAACAGTGTCATGATCCAGTTGGGCACCTTGAGGTACTTCCTTGCCCCGTTGTAACTGTGAGTGGACATGCACACCAACCCGAGACTGAGAAAGGTGTGGCAATCGAGTGATCATCACATGATCAACCTTGGGAATGAAGGTTTGGTTCCTGCTATCAGATAAGCCACTAGACCTGCTGAGAGTGAAGGGAATTCAGCAGAAATGGTGGAGGAGGGAGGGGCTGAGTTTCAGCTGTGGCCTTGAGATCAACTGCCAGGTCAGGAACTACAGGACATCCCACTAACCTACTTGCTCTTAGTTTCCCTGCAGAAAGAGAGGCCAATAGGAAATGGCAGAGGTGTGGTTCCTGGAGAGAAGCAGCGCCTCTGTGCAAGGGATGTCGCAGGCAAGAATACTGGAGTGGGCTGCCATTTCCTTCTGCACGGTATCTTCCTAGACCAGGGATCGAAACTGTGTCTTCTGTCCTGGCACACAGACTCTTTACCACTGAGTCAGCAAAACCATTTCCTCTTGTCCTTTCAGCACAGGACTCCCTTGGTCAACTGCCGCATACTTAGCTGCACGTGCATAGGCTAAAATGCCATGAAGCTAGCCAGAAAACAAAACAAAGCAAAAAACAGGAAGCTGTAAGAAGATTAATTCCAGAGTTTATAAAACTCTGGAGGATATTCAGGTTCCAGCCAGAGTGAAGAGTCCTTGCTGTACTTTGAGGCACTTAATCAGAAACCCCAGAAAGTAAACTCCTTGGCTTTAGGGCTGACTAACCTTAGAAGAAAAGGCTATTTGAGACCTGGCCCACCTAAGCCTAAAAACAAGCCTCAGATGTTCCAGCTGACTTGACAAGTAAGTTATCTGTCTGTCAGAACAAAGTCACAGCTCTGTGTTCAGTCTGCATCCTTCAAGAGCAAACACCAAATGCCAAGATGAGATGAAATGTGCCAGGGTTTTATTAGGGGAAATGCCTGTGGGGAAGAAAATAGGAGGGGAGTTGGGGGGAAAATGGGAGAGTCATCAGCTGCTGCTGCTAAGTCACTTCAGTCGTGTCCAACTCTGTGCGACCCCAGAGACGGCAGCCCATCAGGCTCGCAGTCCCTGGGATTCTCCAGGCAAGAACACTGGAGTGGGTTGCCATTTCCTTCTCCAATGCATGAAAGTGAAAAGTGAAAGGGAAGTTGCTCAGTCGTGTCATCAGACCTCAACGTAAATTTGACCTTGAGTGAAGGAGAGAGGGAAAGAAAGTTGGGTACAGGTTTCCTGGACTGCCCTGTGGCTGGTGGAAGTGTTGATAAGGCTGTTGGGAGTCCCAGAGCCACCCTGTAAGCCCAGGCCCCAGTTGCTTTGCCTAAAAGCTGTCACCAAGGGAGGCCGCACCTCCCGCTGCAGGCTCTCCTCACTGGGTCAGATAGACACAGAGCTCCGACCACAGCCTGTGGGCCCTGGGACACTACCTAATGACTGAACAGCAAGGATGATGACAGATGGGATGCTCCCAGGATGTGGGAATTAAAAAAAAACAATTCCTGATCTTACTTTGATACTGTCAGTCCATGGGAAAGCTTCTCAGTGAGGCAGAAGTAGAAACAGGAAAGGAAGTGGAATTTTCCAGCTCCTACCTGCTGTTCAGCTCTGTACCTGAACTTCAGAACTTCCCCCGTCTTCCTTTTGCGTGGTGATTTACACAGAGGCTGAGCTTCACTGGATGCCAGTGAGAGGACTGTGGCCTCTGAGCAGGCTGAGCAAGATGCCAGTAACAGGGCGGGGCTCAGGGAAGCCCCCACCTCCTCAAGGCGCAGGAAATGGTGCTGTCCTTTTAGAGGGAACCCTGGAAAATTAAAGGTGCTCTTGGCAGGTCTGAGGCCCATTTTCAGGTGAGCCTCATTGGCTCAGAAGTGGTGTGACAAATAATAACTACCCTGAGAGAACCTTCTGTGCAACCTTAAGTATTAACGTTTGGCAATACACAACATTCTCCCTGAGGTTTAGCTTTGTGGTAGCTTCCTTCTTATTTCATTTTTTTTCAAGAATGGAAAAGACTAGTAATTGTCTCCCAACGTCCATTCTTTTTTCCTTTTAGTACTAGAAATCACCACATAGCATATTAGAAACAAATCTAGTTTTCCTTAGAGCCAGATATGGCCACATGACTTCCTTACCACTGGAATATGGACAAAAAATACATGTGCAACACATCTGTATCATTTTCCTAGATAGAAACAATTGCCCTCCACTTTCTGCCTTTTCCTTGGTCAGGGCCAGGGTGCAGTTGTGGAGCTGGTGAGGCCGTGAGAGCAAGTGGACAAAGGCCACCCCTCAGGGGACGGATGACGCTATGGGAGAGAACCACCTGCCCACCTAGGGTCCTAAGGGTCCCAGCCTTACCACTGGCTCTCATGTGAAGAAATAAATCTCTGCCTTGCTGAGCCACTGTGTTTTTGAATTCCCTTGTTATTAGCAGTTTAGCCTGAACCTTAAGTGATGATACATCAGGGTTTTTCCGAAAGTTACCCATGACAATGGGCTGTTCTGTGCAAACTTGTCTGAGAAACTCTCCTGTAAGCCCTAGCTTCCCATCTAAATGAACAGGTGACCAAACAGAATATTTTATCGACAAGGAGGTTTTGTATTAGTTTTACGTGCTTAAATGGATAGCTGAAAACAGAAATGAACATTTATTTTAATGTGTGTTTTTTAGTATTATTTCTAGGACAGTTTTCTTATTCATGTGTTTTTTCATTCATGTGTTTTTTTCCTCTCCTTTGAAAAAATCACTATTTTCCATATGTATGGTTCCCACACTATGTTGTGTGCAAGAGACTACAGAGAAGAAAACACACATCTTTATCCGCCTCTTCTTAGTGGTTCTCAGCTACTCTACGTGAACTGTCAAAGTCAGGAAGTGTATTTTCTTTTTTTTTTAGTGTTTATTATTATTTTTTTAATATAAACTTATTTATTTTAACTGGAGGCTAATTACTTTACAATATTGTATTGGTTTTGCCATACATCAACATGAATCCACCATGGGTATACACATGTGGTGTGTACACCTCCCCATAGGCAAGAGGGTTGGTTTACATACAGTTGATTTTCATTTTAAACACATTAGCTTAGTGAAAGTGACTAAAATATAATATTTGATATGACAGAGTAGAAGAAATAAAATGCTTGGGAACTGATAATTTGACCATTCTCATTCCACAAACATTTTATTGACTATGTTGTGCTGTGAGGGTACTGGACTCAATGTTTCTTTAACACTCGAGCCATAGTTTCTATGAGAAAGGCCTTTAATATATAGAAGGGAAGAGAGCTCTTTGCACTTGTCTTATGTAAAGCTATGAATAATGGAGTTAAGGCTTCTTTAAACCAGCCTCTCAGGAGAGCTTTAAAAAGGTTAAATATAGCACCACCAAAAACTGGGAGTAACGACTACTGATAGCATTTGGAGGAGTTTCTAGTGACTAGTTCCATGATGTCAGAAACAGGGCAACTTTCATTGCCTGGAAACACACCAGAAGCCCTCTGCTCTGCCTAGAGATCCACGTGCAAACAGGACAAAATGAGACTCTTACCTGACAACATATATCCGAAAAAAAAAAAAAAACCCTCAAAATGCATCAAAGACATAAACAGAAGAAAAATGAAACTCATTCATTTCATAAACTCATCTTATTTCATAAAAATATGAAACTCATTCAAGAAAACCTTGGAGAAAGTCTTTATGACATTGGATTTAACGAGTTGAGGAAGGTATGCAGGCAATGAATGACATGTTGCATCTGAGGTAGTATTATTGCCACAGATAACGCTTTTCAAGTGGGAACAGAGACAAGCGGCAGTGAAGCCTTTGGGCATTAGAGTTTCCTGAGCTGATACGCAGCGATGGAGAAGATAGCGGGGCCACTGGTAGGGGAGGCAGAGAGTGGAGACCTCACTTCAGCCCCGTGGATCCCTGCATTACAGCCACCCTCATCATCATGGTGTGTGGGACTCTCGGGCAAATGACTTCCTCAGGGCTCAGCTGGCAGCTTGTCCAAGTCCCAAGAGTGGATCAATTTTTCCTTTTGTGCATCTTTATCGTGAGGAGGAAATACTTGATAGATTCTCCAAGAACTCAAGAGAAAAATGACTTAAAATAAAGAGAAAGAGCATAATAGTTAAAGAAGAAAAATATAACAGAGATTCAATGCAAGAATTATGGATGTATCCGATAAAGGAGAAAAAAATGAAACAGAAGAAGCAATAATTAAAAACAGAAGTCTATGAAACGTTATTAAAGTAAAAAAAAAGCTGATTACAAATCTCAAAAGAGGTTACGTTTAAGTTATAGCAATCCAATTTGAATTTATACCAACTTAATTTCAAAAGCATACAAAGACTCTCTTCTTACACAGCTTGATTCTCTTCCCCCTACCTTCCTGTTATTGATGTCACATCTTTATATACTGTGTGGCCATAATCACATAGGAAATAAAAAGTGGAGGTACGAGCCAAAATTACAATAATATCAGCTTTTGTAATTGCCCATGTGTTCACTTTTTTGAGAGATCTTGATTTCTTCAAATGGCTTTGAGTCACTGCCTGCTGTTCTTTCATTTTAACTCGGGCTCCTGTTAGCATTTCTTACAGGCACATATAATGGCAGCAGACTCCTTCAGCTTCTGTTTATCTGGGAATGTTTAATTTCTTCTTCAGTTTTGACGGACAGTTTTTGTTGATATAGACAGTTTCTTTGTCTATATCAAAAGTTTTTATTGATATCGATAGTTTTTGTTGTCTACAGCAACAGTTTTTGTTGCCTATATCCACAAAAACATTTTTTTTTTCCCCCAGTACTTTGAATATGTCAACCTACTGTTTTCTAGTCTCCAAGATTTCTGATGAGAAGTCAGGTGAGAATCCTATTGGAAATCCTTTGTATGTGACGAAGCACTTCTTTCTTGTAGTTTGCAAGGTTCTCTCTTTGTCCTTGGCTGTTGACAGTTTGATTATAATACATGTTAATGTGAGTTTCTTTGAGTTTATCCTATTTGGACTCTGCTGAGCATGTTAAATTTATAGAGATATATCTTGTAAAAATTTGGGGCAGTTTTTATATATTATCTTCAAGTAATTTCTTTGTCCCTTCCCCCCTCTTTTCTTTTTGGTATTTCACAGTCTGTATGCTGACCTTCTTGATGGTATCCCACAAGGCTCTTAGGCCCTGTTTGTTTTTCTTCTTTTTTTATTCAGACTGGATAATCTAATTTGACCTATCTTTAATTTCACTGATTCTTTCTCCTTCCTGGTTAAAAACTGCTCTTGAACTCCTCCAGTGAAGTTTTTATTATTTTAGTTATTGTACTTCTAACTTCAAAGTTTCTATTTTGTGTTTTTTAATAATTTCTATCACATTTTTGACATTCTCTATCTGATGAGATATCATTTCCATACTTTCCTCTAGTTTTTCAAACATGGTTTCCTTTGGTTCTTTTAACATATTTAAAATAGCTAATTTAAAGTATTTGTCTCTTAAGGCCAAAGTTTAAAAGTCCTTAGGAACATTTTCTATTGACCATTTTCACCCCTGTGTATGGGCATATTTTCTTGTTTCTTTGGATTTCTCATAACTTTTTTGTCGGAAATATATTTTAAATAATGTGAAAGCTCTGAAAAAAATATTTTCTCGCTTCTTCAGGGTTTGCTGCTGCTGTTGTCATTTGTTTGCTTAAAGACTTTTCTAAACTAATTCAGTAAAGTCTGTATTCTTTGTTAAAGTAGCCACTGACATCTATGTTCAGTAAGCTTTTTGGTCAGCTGATAGCTGGACAGAGGTTTCCTTGAAAAGCTAGAATTGGTGCGCTCCCCAGTTTTTGCCAACGGGTTCTCTGTGTGTGTCGAGGCATCCCTTTAACACTCCGGCACAGCCGTCACAACTGCCGAGAGCAGTGCCTCCAGCTTAGCCAGATGTGAGTGTTCAGGGCCTTTCCATTTCCTGTCTGAACGTGGTCATGTGCACAGCTGAATACGCGCATGTGCCCTCTAGATTTTCAGGAATATGCTGGAGCTTTCAGAGCCCCCTGTAGGTGCCTAATTCTTGAATTTTTCTTTTAGGCTTTCTATTGAGCTTAATGTTTGCCTCAATTGTTTGCCCACCCAGGCAGTTGCAATGTTAAACAATCGCCTATTTTTATTGTCAACCACTGCCCCTGGGGAAAGGCTGTTTGCACTGAATCAGCCCCAAGTCAGGTCAATAAAGACAGCCGCGACAGTAGAGTCTTCCAGGGAATCACCACCAGATGATTCAAATAAATGACAATTCTCTCAGAATGAGGCTTTAAAGGAATTTAACATTGATGGCTGCCAGACTGCTGGTTTTCACCCCGATACCAGGTTGTTGATTTTTAAGTCTACTGCAGAACTGAGGAGAGGAAAATGAGAATAAAGCAAGTTAAAATGCCATAAAGCTCACTGATTTTTTTTTTTTAACTGAAATTCAGCAGTTTTTCTTGAACAAACCCTCTCTTAATGGCTGCAAGCTTTTGGCTACTTTCTTGAGTTCTGAAATAGTTAATTCTGACCTTGTTTCCAGTGTTCACATTGGTTTCATGGAGGAGACTTTCAGCGATCCTGGCCCTGCCTTCTTTCTGGATATCTGATTTTTGACTCTTGATCAATTTATGATGTGTTGATTAAGGTCTAAAATTTTCCCGGGAGACCCTTAGGGTGAGTTTCTTTACTGACAGTTTACAACTGGATTTATGGTCTGACTAACCTAGCTTGATTATCTCAAGAGCCTCCCAAAGAGTTTCTCCTTTGAGCCCTCTGTAAACAAGATTCCTTTCACAGACCTTAGTGGTTCTAGCTGGTGACATGGCATGGCCCACGTAGGCAAATAAGGGCCCTGGAGGAGCTTGCATATGGGAGGTCTATCAGAATTCCAATGCTTGCCTCTCTTCTCTTTTTCTTCCTGCACCATATTATTTTTCATTTAAATAAAAGCTTAAATGAAAGTACTCTGTGAAAGCTGGTGAATCCTTTCAAATGACCAAACTGGGAGATATCGGCAATGGTATGTACATACAGTATAATAGCGTGCAGCTATAGAAAGGAACATGAAAGATATCTGTGGACTGATATGAAAAGACATCCAGGATATACTGTTAAATGAAAATGCAAGGTGCAGAACTGTATATTTGGTATACTATCTTTTTTATGTAGTAAAGAGGAGACATACAAGGGTATATAACTGTATTTGCTTGATTTGCATAAGGAAATAATGAAAGAATACAAAAAACCTATTTAAATGATTAACTATGGAAGTAATGGAAGCAAGATACAATTTTCATATTGTTTCGATTTTGAAACTTATGAATATTCCCATTCAAAAAATTAAAATTTCAAAGTAAATAAAGAAAAAAGGAAAATAAAAACTAGGTCAGGAATGATGCTGAAGCTGAAACTCCAGTACTTTGGCCACCTCATGAGAAGGGGCAGGAGAAGGGGACGACAGAGGGTGAGATGGTTGGATGGCATCACGGACTCGATGGACATGAGTCTGAGTGAACTCCGGGAGTTGGTGATGGACAGGGAGGCCTGGTGTGCTGTGATTCATGGGGTCCCAAAGAGTCAGACACGACTGAGAGACTGAACTGAACTGAACTGAACATGTGACCCAAGGGGAATAATAAAGTATTACGGAGGCCTATAATAAATACCAAGAAAAAAAAAGATGGAAAAATAATTGACATGCCAAACAATAAACATAAATAACGAAAGTAAACGGAGACACAGATACAAGGGAGAAGTTTCACTTGGGTGGCATAGAAAAGGCTTGGATTCTTGCTTAGCTTGGGATTTCTGAAAGGCAGCACTGACAATATTTTGGGTGGAGTATTTCTTCATTGGAGGAGACTGTCCTGTGCCTAGGAAGTTTAGCAGAATCACTGGCCTCTACCCACTAGTTACCAGTAGCACCACCCCTGAAACATTGTGACAACCAAATATGTCTCTAAACATTGCCAAATGTCCAGGGAAGGGGGACACCAGAAGCACCCCCAGTTATGAATGACTGCTTTAGCTGATCTGATTTAGCTGATTTTCTGAGCAACTCATTACAACTTTTTTTTTTTAATTTTCTAGTAACTGTTTTCCCAGCAGTTGATCTGTGTCCCAAAACTGCTCTTTCATGGAAATGTCAAATATTGCATATAATAGTATTTTCCAGTCCTTTAAAAATTAACATAAGCATGACTCAATCAGTATGTTATTTTGCAACTTCTTTTTAGTGACATTAATGGTTTATCAGAACCATTTTCCCTTTAATAAGATATTTAAATTGCTCAACCACCTGACATGATTTTATCACTTTTAAGCTTTTTGTGTGGTAGCCAATCTATTTCTTCAATGATATTAGAGAAGTGGAATTAAATAATTAGATCCAGGTAGACACTTTTCAGTAGGGTTTTTAATTTAAAAATGAGGGGAGGGACAGCTCTAATGTTAAGTAGTTCTGTTACTGACTCTTTTTCTTTTTCTTTCTACTCTTTCCATTTCCTTTCTTCTCTTTTCTATCCTTGGTTTCTTAATCTTTCCTTGGAAGTCTGGAATCCATCAAAATACTTCAAGAAATTGTCCAGTGAGTGGTAAGGCCAGTAATTAATCAGCTCCATATCTGTGGCGATCCTCATCTGGCCATGACCTACACCCAGAGGGCCTTCCTAGCTCAGTTCAGTTCAGTTCAGTTCAGTCGCTCAGTCGTGTCCGACTCTTTGCGACCCCATGAATTGCAGCACGCCAGGCCTCCCTGTCCATCACCAACTCCCGGAGTTCACTCAAACTAACGTCCATCATGAGAAACACTGGACTGGAAGAAGCACAAGCTGGAATCAAGATTGCCGGGAGAAATATCAATAACCTCAGATATGCAGATGACACCGCCCTTATGGCAGAAAGTTAAGAGGAACTAAAAAGCCTCTTGATGAAAGTGAAAGAGGAGAGTGAAAAAGTTGGCTTAAAGCTCAACATGCAGAAAACGAATATCATAGCATCTGGTCCCATCACTTCCTAGCTCAGTAGCTCGCAATTCTGACAGCCTGATGGCAGTAGGTCCTGCCCAGGATAAGGAACGGAGCTTCTCCTCCCTCACCGCTTCCCAGAATCTTCTGAGAGTGGTGTGCGTGATACTAATTAATTTTAAATATGATTATTCCCTTTCTGAAGAAAGCAAACCCCACTTGTAATCACAGCACAACCATTGCAGAAGCTTGGTGTTAAGTCCCCCGTCTTGTTCCAGAGGTCTTTTTGTTAATGTGATTAATTTCATTTCGAGGAACTGTGAAGATCACAAGGCCCAGGAGAATCACTTCGGGTTACCCCGACTCTGACCTCTGGTGAAAGGGCTTCCTCATTGGAATGGAGATACGGTTCCAAGCAGAAAAGCGAAGACTTTTTAATGGCTGCGAAGAAAAAAAAATCTCTTCATTCTGAAAACACAAAAACACTGAAGGAGTCTAAAGATGGGGTATGTCCGGAGCAGAATCTTCACCCACCTCTCCCCACTCTTCCCCAGCGCCTCCTGGGTCTTCCCAGTTCACTCGAGTGCGGCACGTAGGTGGGAATCCGGCTAACAGCACGCGAACTCCCCCGGAAGCATCTGGTAAATAGCAAACAGATGCCCAGGACGCCAAAGACCTCACTGACCAAAGCACCGCCTGGAAACGAGTTCCAGCCGGCTGCTTTCAAGTGGAAAGGCTAACCGCTGGACTGTGCCGTTCCCTGTACTTGAAACCAGTGGGTTTTGAAAGCAGGGCGCCCTCTTGCCCCAGGCAGGGTGTGAGGAGCCAGTCCGAGCTCCAGTACTGAAAGCCCATCACTGGCAGTTGCAGAGCCAAGACACAGCTTTACGCCTGGTTTCTTCCCGAAGGAAAGCAGCCTTCACCTGGAGACGCAGACGCCACGCTCGTTCGTCTGTTTGTTGTCCCCTCTTCCCGCCCCACTTCCCAAGCTGGGAAGAGGCTCCGGGACACCCTGGACTTTGTTTCCAACCTCGCACTTGTTGCCTGGACCGCGTGAGTCCCGAACTTATCTAGAAAGCTAATTTAGGGCCAAAAATTTGGTTCCGGAAGTTAGTTCAGACTGAGGGACTGTCTCTTGGAGGATCATCTCAGAGCGTATCCTCCAAAGTCCCGGTCCTTAAGTCGCTACCTCGGCGCCTAGCTCTAGAATCCCCAGGTGGGGGGCGGCAGGTGTGCAGCCCGAAGCGCATCACTACTGTCAGGGAACTGAGGACCCTCTGTAACTGTCTCTTTTGCGACAGCACTCGGTACCACACCGGGGCAGCCTCAACAAATCCCATGAATCCAGATACCCCCGTCAGAGATGCCCCCTTTCCAATCTGGTCCGACCGCGCGGATTCTAAAAGCCTCTTCTGCGGCGTCTTTCGCTGCGGACTCCAAGAGGCGCGCGCGCTTCTTTGCGCGCGTCCGCCTCCTCCCCCGGCCCTGGCAGGGGGCGGAGGGTGGGTGGGCAGAGGACCTGGATCCGATTAGCTGGGAGGGGAAGCTGTGGTCCCAACCACTCTCTCGTGTGTCCTCGAGGAGGAGGGAGGGACGGTGCTCGAGAGGAGGGGCAGGGGTCCCATCACTGAGCGCTCGGGCCCGGGGGTCTGAACGCTCACGTCTCCCCAACCCTGGGCCGCGGCCATGGGACCCCCTTCCAGGTCCGGCTTCTACGTGAGCCGCGCCGTAGCCCTGCTGCTGGCGGGGCTGGCCGCCGCGCTCCTGCTGGCGCTGGCCGTGCTCGCCTCGCTGTACGGCCACTGCGCGCGCGTCCCGCCGTCGGAGCTTCGGGACCGTGGGGCTCCGGCTGCCGCGCCCTCCCTCCCCGGCAAGCAGGAGCCGACCTCGCAGCCCGGCCCCACTCCGGAGCCCGACGCGGCGGCCACCCAGCCCAACTGGCGACCTCCGGGCCCCTGGGACCAGCTGCGCCTGCCGCCCTGGCTCGTTCCGCTGCACTACGAGCTGGAGCTGTGGCCCCGGCTGCGGCCGGACGACTTCTCGGCGTCGGCGTTGCGCTTCACTGGCCGCGTGAACATCACGGTGCGCTGCACCGCGGCCACCGCGCGGCTGCTACTACACAGCCTCTTCCTGGACTGTGAGAGCGCGGAGGTGCACGGACCCCTGTCCCCGGACGCTGGAGACGCCACCGCGGGCCGGTTATCTGTAGTGGAGATGTGGTTCGCGGTGGACATGCAGTACCTGGTGCTGGAGCTCGGAGAAGCCCTGCAGCCCGGGAGCCTCTATGAGCTGCGGCTCCGCTTCTCCGGCCCAGTGAGCCAGGACACCAGGGAGGGCCTCTTCCTTAACCTCTACACGGACCAGGGTGAGCGCAGGTAAGGGCAGACCGGCCTAGGCCTCTTCGATCCCTGGCTCGAGGGCCCCCGCGCAGGCTGCGGGTCTAGCTGCCTCGGGGCGCATCTCTTGGCCCTTCGCAAAGATCGCCAGCCCAGCCCTCGCGACGTTTTCTTCTAGAGTCAGAGGGTGAGCGCCTCCTTCCTCCCATCCCTCCAGAAACTGCTCGGAATAAAAGGCTTTGGAGACGGTGGTGCTTCTTCCGGCCAGGTTTCAGCCCCCATCCTTGCCCATCCAGATTGTTCCTATCGTTGTCCCTTTTAATTTTCTTGTTCTCTTCAGAGAACCCCTTTACCTCTAATTCAGGACGTTCTCTAACCCAGATTATGCTCACGGCAATGAGTAAACCCCTTGCTACTCAAAGTTTGGTCCACGGACCAGCGATAGGTGTACAGACTGGGAGCTTGTCAGAAACGCAGACGCGTGGGCCCAACATCGCCCAAGGGGATCCGAATATGCATTTTAACGGAGGTCCTCGGGTGATCCGCCGGCGTTAGAGTTGAAGCTCGGAGCTTCAACTTCAACTTGAGGCTCTTCCTCTTTAGCGTCCTTCTACGCTTTTCCTGCTCTGCCTCTGTTAACTGGAGGCGCCCTAACTGCTGCTCTTGCAACAGAGACACACGTCCGGGCTGTTTGTGTCATCGCTTTTTCTTTTTTTTGCCAAGGTTCTCCCAGAACTTCAGAATCACCTTTCATTCCTGCCCTCCCACCCCTGCCCGGCCGTGCGAGTCGTTTTGCTGGTGAGCAGCGGACATCGCCTGCTCTTTGACCGGCTCTGTGCCAGCGTTCAAGAAAAGTAAAAGCAATTACGGGGACTTCCCCTCTGCGCCTGCAAGCCCACAGAGTGTACATGTGTTCTCTTACACTCTTCTGCGATAGTGTCTCCCACACGGAATGTTTCCAGCTCAAGAATTGCCTCTTGCCACGCTCTGGGACCACATCACTGACCTCAAGCAAGCACCAGGGAAACTGATTTTTTTCAAACTTGTGAGCTCCTGCTTCACTCACGTACTCGTGGAGCATTTGCGGTTTATACAACTGCATGTACTTTCCCTTTTATTATTAAAGAAAATGTTCTCAGATGTTCTCTGAGGGAAAGAAACCCGCTAAATTACCCCCTAAATCTTCTGAACTATTTTCAAAACTTCGAGGGTTTAAAATAAGTTTAACAAGCTGGCCTAGGTGGGTGTGTAATCTGTAAATTTTGTTTTTTAGGACAGCATGCTTGATTTTTCCTTAAAAATGCATCAGTGCTCGAGGAAAAGTTTTGAAGTTTCTCCTGAGGGTCATGCGTTCCCGTACTTACGGGGGCTCTGGAAACCTTTTGAAATAACTGAAAAGGGGTTGCTTTTTACACACCTATCTGCCAGTATTTTCTGCTGTCAGTAAATTTTCAGCTGTTCACCACTCTCTTCCTTCCTCCTGTCTTCATGAGGCTATGGCCAGGACAAACGACCCTAGCAGACACAGGAAAGGAAAGCCCCTTTTCATTTTTCTCTTGTGCTGCCAGCTCTAGCAGTAACTAGAAACCGTATTTTGAGAGCATTCAAATTCAAATAAGCAGAAAATTTAATGAAGTCCTACAGATGTTCATAGACCTATAGGTGGGGCTCCGGGACTCTGGCATCTGGGAGGAGCAGTTGCCTGGAAGTTGTTCTTGAGTCTCTGCCTCTGAAACCAGGAAGAAAAGAAACCTGCAGTTGCGCTTGAAGCGAAGGTCACAAAGAACCTGAACAAAACGATGACTTGTGATGGGGCAGAGTTTGGAAGCCCAGCAGGCTTGAGTCTTAACTGTGTGACTTGAGCTAGTCTCTTCACCTCTCTGAGTTGCCTCATTCGTGGAATAGACATAATAACTGTCAGCCTTTAGAATGTGAGAGTTGAATGGAAAAGGGGGATCCTGACTGGTATATAAGCTATGTAGTGGTGGCCACTATCATTAGCTCGGGTGTTATTATTAGGCACAGGCTCCTGTTATCTAAGCATGAAACCTGCCACGTTACTGGTGGATAAAATTCTAAGACTATTTCTACATGTGAAGAAGTTGCCTACTGTCTTCACATTTTTCTTGGGTGTCTCTAATTCCAGTCACAGTGGTTGGGACATGCTTACTTCTGCTCCTAGATGGTCTCTTATCACAGTCCAGACAGGCTAATGTTTTTAAATAATTTTACTCAACTCTAAGGGAAGAGAGATGCAGCTTCTTTCCCTAGGTCAGGAAAACCCCTGGGAGGAGGGCATGGCAAGCCACTCCAGTGTTCTTGCTTGGAGAATCCCATGAACAGAGGAGCCTGGTGGACTACAGTCCATGGGGTCACAAAGAGTCTGACTCGACTGAAGCAGCTTAGTGAACACACACACACACAAACACAAGGAAAGACAGAAAGTCAATCCAGGAAATACAGAGAGCATCACTATTTGACACTTGTAAAGTTTAGGGAACGATTTTCTAGCTTCAGAAGTTGCTGGGGATGCCTTCTCCTCATTCTCAGCCTTTATTTGACAGGTGACTTTGCGTCTGTGCCATAGGATCCATCTACTGGATGCCTTGGACAGGTGTGTCTTCCACGTGTGGAAGGTTGAGAGCAAAATCCAAACGTTAACGTCCCTCTAAGCAGTATTTCCCAAGCTTCATTGGCTGGCATCTGATGTGTTCAGATTTTGCTGTATTCACATAACTCTGGCGGTGTGTGCTGTCACTTCAGTCATAGCTGACTCTTTGTGACCCCATGGACGGTAGCCCACCAGGCTCCGCAGTCTATGAGATTTCCCAGGCAAGAATACTGGAGTGGGTTTGCCTTGCCTTCCTCCTCCAGGCGATCTTCCCCACCCAGGGATCCAACCTGTATCTCCTGCTGCATTGCAGGCAGATTCTTTACTGCTGAGCCACCAGGGAAGCCCATCTCTGGCCGTATTATTTGCTTAAAAAGTTTCTTGATTTAAGCATAAATGTTAAATAGATTTATTGAAGCCACTCTGTATCATTATTATAGATGAAAACCCACTTGAAATTTACAGAAAGAATAGGCACATATACAACAAAACAGAACATTGTTAATATGTTCAACCTATTATTATTGCCTGCTGAAGGATCTGAAGGCTTGGAATAGGAAGACTGTTGTCTCTTTGTTAGAAAGGGAAATTAGAATTAGTTGTTCAAGACAAATAACACCAAGCCAATGCTTTCTCTTGACCAAATCAGAATGATTCGTAAAACTGAAAAAGGACTGACTTTATCATGTGTGAGCCTGATCTATGTAATAATGTGTCTGAGGGTTACCAAAAAATTTTCTCCTTCTATGCTTTGGGAAATCTTGCATTGCAGTGTGGTTCACACTTCCAGGTGCATCAGAAGCCCCAGAGGAGCTTGTTAAACATGCAGATTCCAGGGGTACACCCTCAAAAATGCCAGACCAGTACGATGATGTTCATAGCAACTGTTTTCACAGGAGCTATATAAGGTAGAAGGAACCCAAGTATCAATTTATGGATGAAGGGAAGAAACAAAATGTGGTATATACTCACAATGAAATATTTTTCAGCCTTAAAAAGGAAGGAAATTCTGACCCATGCTACTACACAGATGAATCCTGAGGACATTATATAAGGACCTAGAACAGTCAGATTTATACAATCATAAAGTAGAATGGTAGTTGCTAGGGGCTGGTGGCATGGAGAGTTTTTGTTTGATGAATATAGAATCTTAGTTTTGCAAGATGAGAATTCTGGAGACTGGTTGTACGACAATGTGAATGTACTTAACACCACTCAGTGCTATACTTTAAAATGGTTAAGATGGTGAATTTTATGTTATGTGTATTTTTGACCATTTAAAAATTTCAAAAGCAAAAATTTCTAGAGCAGTGAGTTTTGAGTGAGGGTCTGGAAATTTGTATTTTTTAGCAATTGCTGCAGATAATCATCTTTTCATGCTTATTTGCCATCTTTACATCATTTCAGTGAAATGGCTTTTTGCATCTTTTGTCCATTTTCTAATTGAATTTTGTTTCTTTACTGTTGAGTTCTGTTATTTCTTTATATATTCTACATCTGAGTCCAATGTGAGATATATGGCTTACAAATATCATTCTCCTAGTCTGTAGCTTGTCTCTTAATCTTCTTAGCAAGGTCTTTCAGAGAGCAAAAAGTTTTAATTTTAAAGAAGTCCAGTTTATCAAAAATGTTTAATAGAACATGCTTTTGGTGTCATGTCTAAGAATTCTTTTTTTTTAAGAGAGATACTTTTTTTTTTAAGAGAAGTTTTAGGTTTAGAACAAAATTTAGAGGGAAGTATAGAAATTCTTCATCTATCCCCTGCCCCAACACATGCATAGCCTCCCCCCATGATCTGCTGCTGCTGCTAAGTCACTTCAGTGGTGGCTGACTCTGTGCCCATAGACGGCAGCCCACCAGGCTCCCCCGTCCCTGGGATTCTCCAGGCAAGAGTACTGGAGTGGGTTGCCATTGCCTTCTCCCCGCCCTCCCCTTGGGGAGGGGAGATTGCCATGATCAGGCAATCATTAAAGTGACACTTTTTTTTTAAACTAAGGTTGCATCTATAGAAATGCATAGTTTACCTTGGGGTTCACTTTCGGTGGTGTGCATGCTATATGTCTGATCTAATATATGACATATCCATCATTATATTATCATACAGAGTGTTTTCACTGCTCTGAAAATCCTGTTCTCTGCCTGTTCATCTGCCCACCATCCACTCTGCCCAGCAACCACAGATCTTCTCATTGCCTTCATAGTCCTGCCTTTTCCATATGTCACATAGTTGGAATCCTACAATATCAGCTTTTCAGCATAGCTTCTTTCACTTAGCAGGATGCATTTAAGGTTCCTCCATGTCTTTTCATGCCTCAGTAGCTCCTTTCTTTTTAGTGCTGAATAATATTCTGTTGTCTGGATGTACCACAGTTTATTTATCCATTGACTTACAGAAGGACATCTTGTCTGCTTCCAAGTTTGGCAATCACGAAAAAGAAACTCTTATGAACTCTATGGCCAGGTTTTTGTGTAGACATACATTTTCAACTCCTTTAAGTAAATACCAAGGTGCATAATTGTTGGGTCATATGGTAAGCATGCGGAGAAGGCAACGGCACCCCACTCCAGCACTCTTGCCTGGAAAATCCCACGGAGGAGGAGCCTGGTGGGCCGAAGTCCATGGGGTCGCTAAGAGTCGGACACGACTGAGCGACTTCACTTTCACTTTTCACTTTCATGCATTGGAGAAGGAAATGGCAACCCACTCCAGTGTTCTTGCCTAAAGAATCCCAGGGACGGGGGAGCCTGGTGGGCTGCCGTCTATGGGGTCGCACAGAGTCGGACATGACTGATGCGGCTTAGCAGCAGCAGCAGCAGCAGCATGGTAAGCATGTGTTTAATTTTGTAAGACACTGCCAAACTGTCTTCCAGAGTGGAGGTAGCAGTCTGTATTCCCAACAGCAGTGAGAGTTTCTTTTGCCCCATATTCTTGTCAGCCTCTGATGCACCAGTGTTCTGGATTTTGGCCTATTTTCTAGTATCTCGTTGTTTTCATTTACGTTTCCCTGATGGCATATGAGGTAAAGCACCCTTTCCTATGCTTCTCTGTAGACTTTCTTTGGTGAGTTATCTGTTGAAGTCTTTGGCTCATTTTTTAACTGAGTTTTTTGTTTCCTTTCTAAAATTTATTTTATTCAAGTATAGTTTATTTACAATGCTGTATTAATTTCTGCAGTACAGCAAAGTGATTCAGTTACACAGACATAGAATGGAATTGTTTTCTTTTTCTTCCTTGGGTGTGGGAGGGACTTCGCTGAGAAGCTTGCAGGACCTTAGTTCCCCAACCAGGAATGGAAACGAGGCCAAGTCAGTGCAAGTGAGTCCTAAGCATTTGGACCATCAGGGAATTCCCCCTTGTTTTTTTATTGTTGAATTTTCAGGAGTTCTATGTAGATTTTGGATAACAGTCCTTTTTCAGATGTGTCTTTTGCAAATACTGCCAGTCTGTGACTTGTCCTCTTATTCTCTTTATATTGCCTTTCACAGAACAGAAGTTTTTTACTTTTAGTGAAAGGTGAAAGGTGAAGTCGCTCAGTCATGTCCGACTCTTTGTGACCCGGTGGACTGTAACCTACTAGGCTTCTCCGTCCATGGGATTCTCCAGGCAAGAATACTGGAGTGGATTGCCATTTCCTTCTCCAGGGGATCTTCCCGACCCAGGGATCGAACCCAGGTCTCCCGCATTGGAGGCAGATACTTTAACCTCTGAGCCACCAGGAGAAGTCCAGCTTATCAGTTATTTCTTTCATGGATCTTGTACTTGGTGTAGTATCTTAAAAGTCATCACCATACCCAGGGTCATTTAGATTTTCTTCGGTGTTACCTTCTAGGAGTTTTATAATTTTACATTTTACATCTAGATCTATGAACACTGTGAGTCAGTTTTTATGAAGGGTGTAAGGCCTGAGTCTAGATTCTCTTTTTTGGAGTGTGGTTGTCTAGTAAGAGGTTTTCTTTGCTCCGTGGTTTTATCTTTGCTCTTTGCCAAAGGTTAGTTGACTATATTTATGTGGGTCTATTTCTGGGCTCTCTATTTTAGAAAGCCCAGAAATATTTAGAAGTATTTTTGTTTCTACTTCTGGGCTATTTTATGCCCTTGGCCTATTTGTCTGTTCTTTTGTCAGTACCACACTGTCTTGATTATTGTAGCTTTAAAGTAAGTCTTAATATCAGGTAGTATAAATTTTACAACTTTGTTATTTTCCTTCAGCATTGTGTTGAGTATTCTGAGGTTTTGTTTGTTTTTGCATCTCACTGTAAACCTTAGAATCAGTTTGTTCTTAACTTGCTAGGATTTGAGTTGGGATTGCATTGAATGTATAGATCAAGTTGGGAAGAACTGATATGCTGATAATATTGTCTTCAAATCTGTGAATATGAATTTGTTTAATTTGTTTAGTTCTTTTTAAAATTTCACACATCAGAGGTTTCCATTTTTTTCTCTACCTAGATCTTATACATATTTTGTTAGATTTATACCTAAGTATTTCATTTTTAGGAGCACTAATGTAAATAGCTGGGCTTCCCTGGTGACTCACACAATAAAGAATCTGCCTGCAATGCTGGAGACCCAGGTTCAGTCCCTGGGTCAAAAAGATCCCTTGGAGAAGGGAATGGCTACTCACTCCACTATTCTTGCTTGGAAAATTCCATGGACAAAGGAGCCTGATGGGCTACAGTCCATAGGGACTGAGTGACTTAACACTTTTACTTTTTCAGTGTAAGTGGTATTGTGTTTTTAATTTCACATTCCATTTTTTTTTATTGTTGGTATATAGGAAACAAATTGACTTTTGTGTATTAACCTTGTATCCTGCAAATTTTCTATAACTGCTTATTAGTTACAGGAGGATTTTGTAAATTCTTTTGGATTTGTAGAAAACCCAGATTATGATGTAATCTGCAAATAAGAGTGTTTTATTTCTTCCTTCCCAATGAATACACCTTTTATGTCCTTTCCTTGACTCATTGCACTTGTAATGACCTCCTGTACAGTGTTGAAAAGTGGCAAAACATCCATGTCTTGTCCCTGATCTTAGTGGAAAACTTCAAATTCTCACCATTAATTGTGCTCTTAGCTGTAGATTTTTAGGACTGAGTAACTAACACTTTGACTTCATCAAATTAGGCAGTCCCCCTCTATTCCTACTTTACTGAGAAATTTAGTTATAAATGGGTGTTGGAATTCAGCAAATGCTTTCTTTGCCTCTATAAAGTGGTGATCATGTGATTTTTCTGTCTGTTGATGTGATGCATTATACCAATAGATTTTTTTAATGTTGAAAGCAGTCTTGCATACCTGGGATAAATCTCACTTGATTGTGGAGCATAAGTCTTTGTATGCCTTGCTGGATTTGGTTTGCTAATATTTTGTTGAGGAGTTTTTGCATCTGTGTTCAGGAGGGCTGTTGGCCTGTAGTTTTCTTTTCTTATAATGTTTTGTTCTAATTTTGGTGTTAGGGAGAGGCTGGCCTCATAGAATGAGCTAAGAAGTATTCCTTCTGTTTCTGTCCTCTGAAAATGATTGTAAAAGAATTGATATTCCTTAGATGTTGGTAGAATTCACCAGTGAATCCATCTGGGCCTGGTGATTTCTGTTTTGTAAGGTTATTAATTATTGATTCAATTTCTTTAATAGATATAGGCTTTCTCAGATTGTTTCTTCTTGTATGAGTTTTGGTAGCTTGGTTCTTTCTAGGAATTGGTCCATTTCATCTAGATTATCAAATTTATGGGCATAAATCAGTTCATTCCTTATTATCCATTTAACGTCCATAGGCTCTGCAGTGATGTCTCCTCTTTCATTTCTGATACTGGTATCGATATAATGGGATGAATATATACCATAAGTGTTACTTTTTTCTATTTTTTGCCCATGTTCTTTATACTTATTTTTGTCTTCCTCTATTTTTCTGCTTTTCTTTACTATGTTGGGTTTTCCAATCTGTGAACATGAAATAACTGTTCATTTATTTAAATCTTTAATTTATTTCATCAGCATTTTATTTTCAGCATATAAATCTTATACCTGTTTTGTTAGAGTTTTGCCTAAGTATTTATTTTTACTTGAACAATTATAAACAGTATTGTACATTTAATTTTAGTTTTCATGTATCTGTTTCTCCTACATAGAAGTGCTGAGTTTTGTGTACTTATCTTATATCAGAGGACTTGGGGATCTCACTTGAAATATCTAGGAAGGTTTTTTTTTTTTTAATAGATTTCTTAGGATTTTCTGTATAGATCATCATGTCATCTGCTTATAGAGGCAGTTTTATTTCTACCATTCCAATACATATGCCATTTCTTTTCCATTCTTATCTTACTTTGCTGGCTGAAATTTCCAGCACTATGTTGAATAAAAGTGGAAAGACTGGAGATTCTTTCCCAGTTTTTAGCCTTTTACCATTAAGTATGATTTTAGGTGGAACTTTTTGTATGTGCCAGAGAAGGCAATGGCACCCCACTCCAGTACTCTTCCCTGAAAAATCTCATGGACGGAGGAACCTGGAAGGCTGCAGTCCATGGGGTCACTGAGGGTCGGACATGACTGAGCAACTTCACTTCCACTTTTCACTTTCATGCATTGGAGAAGGAAATGGCAACCCACTCCAGTGTTCTTGCCTGGAGAATCCCAGGGATGGCGGAGCCTGGTGGGCTGCCGTCTATGGGGTTGCAGAGTCGGACACGACTGACGTGACTTAGCCTTAGCCTTTTGTATGTGCTTTTCATTAAGATGAAAAAGTTCCTGTTGAGTCATAGTATTTCTGGGTTGCTTTTTTTTTTTTTAATCGTGAACAGGTGTTGGATTTTGTCACACATTATCATTAGCTGTCACAGGACAGAACCTAATGGATAATGGAGCATCCAGCAAAATCAGCAAAAGGGCACCTGAGGAAGATCTCAGAGCAAGACCCTTCTTCCTCCCTTTATGGTGAGCATGGTTGGCAGTCGATGTGGCATCTAATTTCTATACTAGAAATGGCTTAGGCCAATGGGCCCTGGATTGTGCAAGTTATCTTTGCAATTTATTTGAGACCTGAGGGGATGTAGAATTTTTTACATGGGATAAGGATATTGACTAGGGAGCTAAAGAGGGGCCACCATGCCAGGGATCAAAGTAACTGTGTTGCAGTGAATGCTGTGGAGTGGTTGTGCAAGGTATGCACAAGCTTCTAGAGGGAGCTGCAGCCAGGCTCAGAGGACTAGCCTTGTGAGCAAGAGCCCAAATGAGCACCATGCTATCAGTGAGAACTACTGGACCTTGACTGTCCTGAAGGAATTGTTTACAAGTCATACCAGTCAAGAGAATACAGTTAAACCGGTACGGTAAATCCAAGAAGTCCTCTCCTTTCAAGAGATCTCCTCTTTCTCTGCTGACATTCGGGTGTAGGAGAAAGCATCTTAGTTCTCATGTACTTAGGAAATAAAAGATCCCTGGAAGGTAATTAGGATTTTGAATGACTGTCCCTGCAAACAAGACTGTTTTAAAATCAGTAACAATGAGTGACCTCTAATTGGCAAACTTGCATTTTTTGCCTCTACCAACTTTGAGTATAGGGGTCCCAGAGTATGAAGTCATAGGACAAGATTGCTGTACATATCTTAGTTTTGGTAAGTAAATTTTAACAGTTAGTTCCCTTCGTGTAAAATAAAGGTTTCCTCCAACATGAATAAGTAGAGCTTATAACGTTTGGACTCATCCAAGCTTTCTAAACCATTCTTCTCCATAAAACAATATTTCATACCAGTTTCTTCTGACCTTTGGAACCTATTGCAGAGAATACTTAGGCTAAATGCCAGTTTCTCAGCTCATGAAGCTTTACTTAGCCATCTGATAACAGGCATATTATGAAAATTAAAATAAAAAACATATTCTTTTCTTTCCTGGTAAGTATGAGTCACTCAAATGGCCTTGGACTACAGAATGGCTAACAGGTTGTGTTTGGCTGTTTTAAAGATGTAAACTGGTCTTTTCTAAAATGTCTTTCTGAGGGTAAAATTGGCTACAGCAGTATTGAGAATATTAGGGGACCATGTTCCACTTATACCTCTTGAAGATGAACTTGGTCTTCCCTGAGATGCTTGCCCATAATCACTAATTCCAATTAATAAATATACACCCTTTGCCATTACTAGTTATGAGAATTATAAATATGCATCTCTTCATTTACTGTGTGCAAGATTTATGTTAGGATAGGGTGGACATGAGAAGCATGGAATCTAACTCCATGAAAAGCAGTTTAAAACCATGACAGTACAAGAGCCATCTCCTTATTAGCATAAGTAGATTGAGAGGGCTTAAATGTGTTTAAAGAGCATAATTCAACTACATAAATGTAAAGATGTTAGTGGCTTTATTCAGTGATGCATAAATCAGGCAGTATCCCATCTGGCAGACAGAGAAGTGCCCGCAGGAGCGCTAAAGAATGAAAGGTGTACTGGCAGAAGTGGGCAGCACAGAGAAGTGATACTGGCAAAGAGCTGACTGTTTACGGCAAGGTCATCTTTCTCCAGGTATCAGCTAGGGTCTATCAGACGCATAACCTCACTAGTGATAACTAGGGTAATTCCAGGCTGAATGGTTTAAAATTCCATTCCTGGGAGAGGCTGAGACTATAATTAAGTATTCAAGTCTTGGTTTGGTAATGTGGGCATAGGACAGTGACTCCATTTGGGGCCTGTTCAGTTCAGTTCAGTTCAGTTCAGTTCAGTCGCTCAGTTGTCCCACTCTTTGCTACCCCATGAATCGAAGCACACCAGGCCTCCCTGTCCATCACCAACTCCCGGAGTTCACTCAGACTCATGTCCATCGAGTCCGTGATGCCATCCAGCCATCTCATCCTCTGTCGTCCCCTTCTCCTCCTGCCCCCAATCCCTCCCAGCATCAGAGTCTTTTCCAATGAATCAACTCTTCGCATGAGGTGGCCAAAGTACTGGAGTTTCAGCTTTAGCATCATTCCTTCCAAAGAAATCCGAGGGCTGATCTCCTTCAGAATGGACTGGTTGGATCTCCTTGCAGTCCAAGGGACTCCCAGGAGTCTTCTCCAACACCACAGTTCAAAAGCATCAATTCTTCGGCGCTCAGCCTTCTTCACAGTCCAACTCTCACATCCATACATGACCACAGGAAAAACCATAGCCTGGACTAGACGGACCTTAGTCGGCAAAGTAATGTCTCTGCTTTTGAATATACTATCTAGGTGTGTCATAACTTTTCTTCCAAGGAGTAAGCGTCTTTTAATTTCATGGCTACGGTCACCATCTGCAGTGATTTTGGAGCCCCCCCAAAATAAAGTCTGACACTGTTTCCACTGTTTCCGCATCTGTTATCTTGTTTTTAACAAATAAAATCTTTTAAGTTTACTGTGAAGAAAATAGCCCCCTTTTGTTTGAAAAAAATCTGAAGGTCAAATCTACGTTAGAAATGACAACCCTTGCTTAACCTGCTCATGGCACTTTTGAGAGAATGTGCCCTACATGGGCCATATACCAATGATCTTCTCCCTGTATTCCCGTTCCAGCTTTCTTTACTATTTACATGATACATCTTTTTCTAAAGTTTTACTTTTAACCTATATGTGTCTTAATAATAAAAATGAATTTATTATCAAAACCTAGTATTGGGTCCTTTTTTTGTTTTTTTTTTAATTCTACCACTTTGTTGTTACCAACCCCTCTCCCTCCACCCTCTGCACGCATGCTCAGTCATGTAACCCCATGGACTGCAGCCCGCCAGGCTCCTCTCTCCATGGACTTTTCCAGGCAAGAATACTGGAGTGGATTGCCATTTCCTTCTCCTGGGTCTTAAAGTCTGACAATCTCTGCCCTATAATTGGGGTGTTTAGACTGTTTGCATTTGATGTAGTTATTGAGTTGATTGGACTTAAATCAACTATCTTGCTATTTGCTCTTTATTGTCTAAACTGTTTTTTAATTCTGTTTTTCTCTTTTTTTTGCATTCAGCAGTTTTTAGTATTCCATTTAATATTAACTCAGCTGATTAGTTATGTCCTTTTGTATGTGGTTGAGGTGGGAATTAGGGAAAGAGGATTGCTCTAAGGTTTATAATATGTGTCCCGAACTTAACACAGGCTAAAGTCAAATAAAATTACTTCTCATATTATGTATCAATCTTAGAAGCATATCCTTTCATTTTACCCATCCTCTACTTTGGGATATAGCTGCTACACATTTTACTTTTACATAGGTTATAAACCCCACCATATACTGTTACTGCTTTTCCTTTAAACAGTAAATTGCTTTAAGATAAATTTTTACAAAAGAAAAACATTCTTTTTATTTACTTACATATATACCATCTCCAGGGCTCTTCATTCCTTTGTGTACATTTCAGTTTCCATGTTGTATTATTTTGCTTCCACCCAGAAGGCTTTAATATTTCTTCAAGTTTAGGTGTACTGGTGATAAATTCTCTTGGTTTGTGTCTGTCTGAAAATGTCTTATTTTTCCCTCATTTTTGAAAGATATTTTTGCTCAGTATAGAATTCTAAATTGGCAGGTTTTTGTTTTTAATTTCAGCAGTTTAAGGATGTTACTTCATTGACTTATGAATAATTTCTGAAGAGAAGTCTAGAAACTTTAATTTTTATTCCTCTGTATAAGATTTGCTCACTGAGATAATCATATGATTTTTCTTTTTAAATTTGTTAATATGGTAAATTACGCTGACTGATTGACTTTCTAATATTAAACTAACTTTCTACTGCTGTGACAAATCCCACTTGGTCTTGATGTATTATCCTTTGTATGCTTTGTTGCAGTTTATTAAACTTCTGCTTATGATTTTTGTCTTTGCTCATGAGACATGTAGATTTGTGGTTTTTATGTTGCCTTACTTTTTTCCTTGCAATGTCTTTGTCTGGTTTTGGCATCAGAGTAACACTGGCTTCAAATAATAAATTTGGAGGTATTCCTTTAATTTTCTGGAAAAATTTATGTAGGATTGGTATTATTTCTTTGTTAAATGCTTCATTGCTTTTCACCAATGAAGCCACCTGGGCCTGGAGCTTCTTTGTGGGATGGTTTTTAACTACAAATGTGTTGTTGTTCAGTTGCTTAGTCATGTCCAACTCTTCCTGATCCCATGGACTGCAACACGCCAGGCTTCCCTGTCCTTCACCGTCTCCCGAAGTTTGCTCAAACTCATGTGCATTGAGTCGGTGATGCCATCCAACCATCTCTTCCTCTGCTGTCCCTTTCTCCTGCCTTCAGTCTTTCCCAGCATCAGGGCCTTTTCAAATGAGTCAGTTCTTCACATCAGGTGGCCAAAGTATTGGAGTTTCAGCTTCAGCTTCAGTCCTTCCAATGAATATCCAGGACTGATTTCCTTTAGAATTAACTGATTTGATCTCCTTGCAGTCCAAAGGACTGTCAAGAGTCTTCTCCAGCACCACAGTTAGAAGGCATGGATTCTTCGGTGCTCAGTCTTTTTTATTGCCTAGCTCTCATATCCATACAACTGAAAAAACCATAGCTTGACTCTACAGACCTTTGTAGGCAAAGTAATGTCTGTACTTTTTAATATGCTGTCTAGTTTTGTCATTGCTTTTCTTCCAAGGAGCAAGCAAGCATCTTTTAATTTCATGGCTGCCTTCACAATAGAAAATTAAGATCTTTATTTGGACAAATTAAGATGAGGATAGCATGATCAAAATCCATCATTTTGTGCAGGTGTCTTATTAAAGAGTGAACAGTGAATTGAAAAAGACTCCAGTTGCTTTTTATGCTAAGAAATCTGGCACAGTCCTCAGGGTGTGACACACAAGAGAGAAACTGAGTAATATTAGGGAAGAATTTAAAAGTCTCAAGACAAGTGCCAGGCACATGATACCGTTGGTGTCACAGAGAAAAGAGGTCAGTTCATTATCTTATAGAGGTGTTAAACCCATGTATTTTCTGTGGCTGAGTTGTTTTCTCTGGGAGATGGTTTACTCTGCAGGGTTTTAGAGCTTGTATTTTTGAAAACAAGTGTAACTAGCATATTGAAAAAGCATACCTCATATTTCAGCAAAAATGCAGTCATTTTTCTCTCACTTTCTCTTTACAGTTTTATCTCCTGCCTGAATCCTCTAGTATTATATATATGAAAATGCAGGTATCCTCAATCATTTCTGACTTTTTGTGACCCCGTGAACTGTAGCCCCGCCAGGCTCCTCTATCCATGGAATTTTCCTGGCAAGAATACTTGAGTGGGTTGCTGTTTCCTTTTCCAGGGGATCTTCCTGACCCAGGGATCGAACCCACATCTTTTGTGCCTCCTGTATTACAGGTGGATTCTTTCCCACTGAGCCGTGGGGGAAGCCCCGCATGAATGCTCTGCTGCTGCTGCTGCGGCTGCTGCTGCTAAGTCGCCTCAGTCGTGTCCGACTCTGTGCGACCCCATGGACTGCAGCCTACCAAGGCCCCGCCGTCCCTGGGATTCTCCAGGCAAGAACACTGGAGTGGGTTGCCATTTCCTTCTCCAATGCATGAAAGTGAAAAGTGAAAGTAAAGTTGCTCAGTCATGTCTGACTCAGCGACCCTACGGACTGTGGCCCACCAGGCTCCTCCGCCCATGGGATTTTCCTGGCAAGAGTACTGGAGTGGGGTGCCATTGCCTCCTCTGATGAATGCTCTAGCAACCCATAATTGTCTACTAATTCTTAAGTAACAGAAGATCTATGTTCACTAAGTTACAGTCATTATCCAGATGCAAAAAACTTAGAAAATCCAGTCTTGGATGATACTCAAAATGCTGAACTTTAGTTACTATTAAATCTCCCTTTTTCTCTCTCCAACCTTACTTCTCGGAGCCTGGGCTGACTTCAGGATGGAAGCCTGCGGTGAGATAGAGAGCGGTGGTCCTTCCTTCCCTCCACCTCCTATTTTGAGTCCCCCATCTCTGTCCTGAGAGCTGTTGTTTCAACCCCACCAGGTCCTGGGAGGAAGACGGAAAGAGGCAACGCATGGAGCAGCTCTCACTCAAACCAGGCCTCTCCTTTTTTGCTCTCACTCTGGTCTAGCAGATGCTTTTTTCCCTTGAGATGTCATGTTCCCAGACTCTTCAGAGCTTTCTCACTGTTTCTTTTTCTCCTACAGTTCTCCTGTCCCTGCAGCATGCTTTTCTTATTTCTCTGTTCTGATGGTCACTTGGCACTCCTTCCTCAGGCCCTAGACACACAGTAATGCCTCTTCAAACTCCTCCAAGTGGCTCTATTGGACAGAACCCAGGCAGTTTTCATACTGGCTCACTGTGTGTGTCAGGGACCACAGCTCTTCCAAGGAACACTCATACATCCCTTTTCCGAGGCTGATGTGGGTGGCAGACAACAACACTCTCCTGGGTTTGCCTCCAAAACAGTCGGTATAGATTCCTACCTGATAGGAGTTTGACTCCAGCCAGTGTCAATCTCAGCTTTCTCAAGAGTGAATTAGTCCCTCTCTCAGGGCTTTCCTGGGGGGTAAAGAATCCACCTGCAATGCAGGAGACCTGGGTTCAATCCCTGGGTTGGGAACATCCCCTGGAAAAGGGAATAGCAACCCACTCTAGTATTCTTGCTTGGAGAATTCCATGGACAGAGGGGCCTGGTGGGCTGCAGTTCATGGGGTTCCAAAGAGTTGGACATGACTGAGAAACTCCACACACACACACACACACTCACACACACACTCTAAGTCTCTCAGCCTTGGGAAGCACTTTCTCTGCTCTCTGAGGGATTTTTTTCTGCCTAGCTCAGGCTTAGAGAGTAGCTGCCTGAATGCAGGACGACTTGGCAACACAATGTCCCTCCCCATCAAGGAATCTTTTCTCTGATCACTCTTGTCTGTTCCCTGACCCTTCTTCTGTGTCCTCAGTGTAGCTGAGAATCCCAAGATTGGCTCGGAGGTTCTTGAGGCCATTTACTTTCAAAATCTTCATAACATGGTTTGGCACCTTTCTTTGGAATTTTACATCTATTATGTTTTGTCGTCTGGTGGAACCTTCAGTTTTAAGATCGTATTACATAAGTAATAAACAAACATGATTCATGGGCCAATCCTTCAACCACAGTCCAGTGGTGTACCATCTGTCTTTACTAAACATTCTGGTTTCTGAATGTTGTTACTGTGTTAAAAAAAAAAAAAAATTAGGGCTGGGGGAAAATGCTCCAGAGCATCTTATTTAATCTTTAACCAGCCATGTTATTTAGCACTTCTTAACTAGAGCTGTAGGCAGACAGCGTTCATGAAATAATTTGGAGTGAAATACTGTACTGAATGGGTGTGTTTTCTATGAGAGTAGATGAATCCCCAAGGGCATTGCGTGTCTTGCCTGCTAAGACTTTTTCCAGCATAAGAACACAATTGTGAGTCCACAATTCTCTGGCTATACAAGAGGGCAGGAGAGTGGCTTTGCAATACTGAGCCACTGGGAGACAAATTCCAAAATTAACTCTCTCCCCAGCTGACCACTCTAAACCCAGACTTCACAGGCACCATAATAACATGGTTCAGTAACGTTTGCAGGGAGGAGAGGGTGGTGGAGGTTCTATTTTCTGAGACCAGGATATCTTCACAGGGTTGCTTGAATCTGAAGCAGAGAGAGAAGGGAAATAAATATCAACCTTGGGTCCTAATGCGGCATAACCACACACCTAAGATTGTGTGTGGTGCTGGCTGGCACTGACCTTTGCAGTTAAGAATTAGCCAGAATGGCTCTATGTTGTAGGGTTTTCCCCCTTTTTGTTTGTTTGTATGAAACCAGGGAGGGAAATAATTGAGTAAAACCCAAGTGTTTTTCTTTTATTTCACTTCTCTGGAGACCTTAATCACGGAATTGGAAGGACTCGCTTGATGGATTTGTTAATGCAGTGACTCCCTAAACTTGTGTCTCCTAGTCTTTTTGAACCTGCAGCTCCTTTGGGTGAGCATGAAATTTTCCCACCTCCTTGAAGAGTCTGAGTTTCTCCCTCCTCCCCACCTTGCCACCTCCTTGAGATTTGAGTGTTTTGGGAAGTCATGGCAGCAGAAAAGATGTTACCAAGCTGTATTTTCTATTTGTAGTTTCCATTACAAAAACTACAGGCATGTGTTGGCTTTCCAAATATATAAGCATGTATTACATAATTGAATGTGCTTTTTCACCTTACATTGACTCTTCATGCTGACAGATCACCATTTGTACAAAGTATCCTGCTATTTCAGAAGGCTCATAGATCTTCTGAAGGTCATGTGTGAAAACTCCCGAGGGGACTGTTTGTCACCACCCCAGATGGCTCAGTCACGGCCACCTCATGGGCTCTTTTTTCTCTCCTTTTGGAGTCTTTATCTCTGTTGGAATCAGTTTTAGAGCTGTAAGTGGACTTACAGACTCATCTAGTCCCATCCCCCGCATTTTACAGAAATGGATGTTCAGAGAGTGTAAGCAGCTTTTCCAACATTACACCACTATGTTTACACGGCAGGTCCTGAGCCATGACTCAGGTTGCTGAATCCTCTGCTCATTTTTTTCTTTTTACTGTATTGTTCGTTACTCGAATATCTCCCATCCTCTTTAAAGTTTATCCCATCCCCTTTACAGATACCAGCCAATACTACAAAGCAAATAAATGCCAGTGTGGCATGTGGCGAACTCTACCAAAATATTTCATATTCTTCTGTATATACTTATATCAAGCTTCCTTTATAGTAACTCCAAGGCTGAGAAAATAGTTGCTGTGAACCCATATTTTTGCCAAGTTTTAAAAAATCATACAAAAGAAAAATAATCCCTAATTTCTGGTAGTTTAAAATTAACTGGGGAGACAAACATGGTTTATATTCAGCTTCTGGCCACCTATGATCTCTGGAACCCTTTTTTTTTTAAATTTATAATGTTATGTTTAATTTCTGCTGTATGGGAAAATGATGGAACCTTTTTAGACACATTTGTAATTAGTGATTTCCAACTCTTCACCCCTAATCTGTAATTTATCCCTCCTTGAATTCTTCTGTAGTTCATTTATATCAAGAACAGTTTGTGAGAGTAGAAGGAATAGAGGAGAAGTCACAGATCATTTATTGCTAAATTCAGTTACTAATAATATAAAGCCTCAATTAATAATGAAACAGAGCTAGTGGAATTATTTTCTAGAAGGGGAAACTGAGACTCAGCAAGGGCACATAACTAGTTCAGGGTTATCATTACATAGAGCAGAGTCTTGGAACCGAAGTGGCTGCTGTCAGAGCCTCAAATCCTTTCAGCCCATGAAAGTAAGAGTGTAGTAAAGTTGGAAAAAGCAAATAAAGCAAAATAGGCCTGTTGAAAATTACAGTTTTGTCACTGTGACGTTGGGAGCCCATCAAACCAGCTGATGTGAAACGTTTGAACATGCCCCTGTTCTGTGTGCTCTTCCGAAAATTGTGTGAAGTTTCATGTGAACAGGGCCCTTGTCATGGTGGAGGAGGGATTTACAGAGGCGGATGATGGGTGGGCTGTGCTTTCAAGCTATCTGTTTTGAATTCACCTTTTATTTATCTAAAAATTGGTCTGGAACTTCCCCAGTGGGTCCATTGGTTGAAACTTTGTCCTCCAAGGCAGGGAGTGTGGGTTCCATCTCTGATTGGGGAACTAAGACCCCCCATGCCTAATGCCCTAAAAACCAAAACACAAAGACCGTATCATAATGTCGACTTAAAAATGCACAACTGAAGAGTTGCAAGTTAAGTTTTATTGGGGGCAAAATGAGGACTACAGCTCAGGAGACAGCACATCAGAGAGCTCTGAGAGACTGCTCCAAAGAGGCAATGGTGGAAGGTCAGTATATAAGATTTTAGTGAAGGAAGAGTTCAATACAATCAAGCACTTACTTTACAAAAGGCTTTGCTAGTCGTGAGGAGCTGATGTCACTATGAAGGGATTTAGTTATTTTCTAGATACAAAGAGATGCAAGGATTTGGATCATGAAATCAGTTCCCGAAAATATCTAACTAAAGATCTAAACTATCATAACTAAAGCTATGACCAAATTAGCATACTAAAAAGTGGAGACATTACTTTGCCAACAAAGGTCTGTCTAGTCAAAACTATGGTTTTTCCAGTAGTCATGTATAGATGTGAGAGTTGGACTATAAAGAAAGCTGAATGCTGAAAAATTGATGCTTTTAAACTGTGGTGTTAGAGAAGACTCTGGAGAGTCCCTTGGACTGCAAGGAGATCCAACCAGTTCATCCTGAAGGAAATCAGTCCTGAATATTCATTGGAAGGACTGATGCTGAAGCTGAAACTCCAATACCTTGGCCACCTGATATGAAGAACTGACTCATTAGAAAAGATCCTGATGCTGGGAAAGATTGAAGGTGGGAAGAGAAGGGGGCGACAGAGGATGAGATGGTTGAATGGCATCATCATTTTGATGGACATGAGTTTGAGCAAGCTCTGGGAGTTGATGATGGACAGGGAGGCCTGGCATGCTGCAGCCCACGGGGTCGCAAAGAGTCGGACATGACTGAGTGACTGAACTGAACTGAACTGAAAGATCTGTTCCACCAGATTCCCTGGAGCACAGAGTGCCTCACCCCGCCCTGAACTCCCTTAGCAGTTGCTGAAGGTCAGCAGCTGCAGCTGCACAGGGTTCAGTCTCCACAGAGGCGTTTGGCAAATCCTCTTGTTGTTCACTAGCTAGGAGGTGCTCTTGGGAAGTGCCAATTTGTAGTTGACAGTAACAAATTCCTTAAAGACTTTAAAAATGGTCCACATTTAAAAGAAGAAGAAGAAGTGGGCCTGAAGCTAGAGTGACATTAGAATGAGAGACATTAAGTCTCAGCACCTTAGGAGGAAAAAGGGAATTTAGCATCCGTAATTGTCACCTAAAAGCAATCCCCAGGTCACAGAGTCTTGGAAATGGGCTAATGAGACTGCAGGTTTCTTTGGAGGAGAAAGCACCCATGGTTTTGTCTCCAGCAGTGTTTACAGAGGGAGAAACTGGCAACCTCCATATTTCCTCAGGGTACTCTTGTTCCTAAGCTTTTCCCTGTAAATCACCAATCCATTGTGGGATAATGTCACTTTGGAATTTTTCCGTGAAGATGTAGGAAGGAGCAGTAAGGATCCGATTGTTACTCTTGTTTAGTCGCTAAGTCGTGTCTGACTCTTTGCGACCCCATGGACTGCAGCACGCCAGGCTTCCCTTCCTTCACCATCTCCCAGAGTTACCTCAGATTCATGTCCACTGAGTCAGTGACACTATCTACCCATGGCATCCTCTGACTGATGGAGACTGATGCTGAAGCTGAAAGTCCAGTGGTTTTGTCACCTGATGGGAAGAGCCGACTGATTGGAAAAAGCCCTAATGCTGGGAAAGATTGAAGGTAGAAGAAGAAGAAGGCAGCAGAGGATGAGGGATTCGATAAATCCACCCACATGCAAATGAAAGTTGTTTTGTTCAGTTGGGATATGTCTATATTGTTTAGCACCAAGGGTATGCAAAATAAAACCTTTTAAAATTTCCAACCAGGAAGAAGAAGGAACATGTGAGAAAAACATAAAAATATAGACATTCTTCTTCTGACTTGCACTTTGGTGGGGAATGAAAGCAATAGGCCATCCCCAAAGAATTAATCCTAGCTTAAAAAATCTTTGGTTCTCAAAAGCCTGGCATTGCATATTTGTTCCTATTTTGTTTGTGAAAGGGTTTAAAGGCCTATGATGTAATGAAGTAAATGTTATTTTGTGGCTGAAAATTAAAGAGTTCTTTTGTATTTTAGGTCTTACAGGAAATCTCAGGGGTAGTGAGAACTGGAATTTGTGTATATAATGGGAAAGGGAATAAGGAAGATGAGGGGAAAACATTCCAGCTCCTTTCTTCAGATAATTTTAAGCCATAATCCATCTCTCTCTCTCTCTCTGTATATATACATATGTATATATACACATTTGCTTCCACTGGTTTAAGATAAAAATAAGTAGATTTGTCCCCCAAATGTGTTTCAGGGCCCTGTTAGCATCTCAGATGGAACCAACATTTGCCAGGAATGTTTTTCCTTGTTTTGATGAGCCAGCTCTGAAGGCAACTTTTAATATTACTGTCATTCATCATCCACGTTATGTGGCCCTTTCTAACATGCCAAAGCTAAGTAAGTAATGTTTTCTATCATCTTGTATCTATATGTTTATTTATATATTATATATTTTTAATGTGCACATATATTTGTGTATTACATGTTTTATATATGTGTGTGTGTGTTTAACTCTGTAATAGATTTTACAACAGTAGATTTTCTTGGCAGTGTATTGAGAATGTATTTTAATTACGGTATATTATAACCAGAGAGGGTGGTCACCTAGGATACATATCAGCACCCACATGTCAGCACCCACATCTTGGTGATGGTAAATCCTGATCCTTTTTGTATTAGGAGCTGGGAACATTGTTCTATTTTCATACATTGGTATCCTGTCTGCCCATTAATTTGGGTTTCAGTCTCGTAATCATTAACAATAGCAAGCTAGTGGATTTAGTCTAAATCTGGTACATAGATATGGGTTTTTTTGTTCGTTTCAGGTTTTTTTTTTTTCTTGTTTCAAGGTTTTTTTTTTTTTTGTTGTTGTTGTTGTTTTGTTGTTAGCTCACAGCACTTTTTTTTTTCCTTTTGGTTGAATTAGTATGCAACTTAAAAAAATTCTGATATTTCTCATAAAAGTTAAAATTCTTGTTTTTTTGCGGAAACTCAGACCACCTAACAGCCCTGGCCCTGCACTTCCTACCTGCCAGTTTGGGTGCAGGTGAGAAGAGGCTGTCCCCTGTGGTCCCCACCCCGCCCGTTATGGACATCAGCCCGTTCACACTGAGCACCTGGCCCATACAGGCCTTCAAGTTTGTGATTTCAGGTTCAGAGGCCCCAGCGGGACTCCACTGAGGACCTGCCCAAACCTGAGAATGGCAGAATTGTACCTTGTTGACCTGCCATGGGTCTGGGAAACTCTAGATTAAGTGCTGAGAGAGACGGGCTGGAGTAGGAAACAGCAGTGGCTGGAAAGAGAAAGCAGCTCACGGGCCTGACTGACAGCTGCTCGTGGATTTGCCCTCCACCCAGACCACATTATTCATGGTGCTAGTTCAGAACCAGGAATCCAGTCCTTGGTTCGGTGATGGTTTAGTCCCTGAGTTGTATGCGACTCTTGCGACCCCATGGACAGTAGTCTACCAGGCTGCTCTGTCCATGGGATTCTCCAAGCAAGAATACTGGAATGGATTGCCATTTCCTTCTCCAGGGGATCTTCCTGATCCAGGAATTGAATCTGAGTCTCCTGCATTGCAGGCAGATTCTTTACTGATGGAGCTAGGAGAGAAGCCCGACACTGTCCTTAGGCCTTCCTAATAGATAGCTCGAAGGTAGAGAAATCCAAGCCACTGAATCGTGGGGCGTAGTTGGGAAGACCATAGTTGAATGGTCGTCAAACTTGGCAAATTGTTTCAAAGGTAGATAATTGTGTTCCTTATTGCTTATTTACAATGATTTGGACTAAAATCAATTTCTTTAGGTCAGTCTGAGAAAGAAGATGTGAACGGAAGCAAGTGGACTGTTACCACCTTTCACACCACGCCCCACATGCCCACTTACTTAGCTGCCTTTGTCATTTGTGACTATGAACACATCAGCAGGATCGAGAGGGGCAAGGAGGTGAGTGAGGGAAACTCTCCAGGTGCGGGGACGTTTGTGCTGGCTGCGGACTGTTCGCGTACTCCTTCGCCTCAGGGGCTGGGCCTGCACCCCTCACGGACCTCTCCTGGTTCTTCCCCGAGCCCTGTCACTGCTCTGAGCGAAACGCTGCAGAGCCGAGCGCAGCCCTTCCCGCTGGGGCTCTGCGGCAGGATTTCTATGAAAAGGTTGCACCTCACGTCCCCTAGAGGCCGGTTCTGAGCCCCCTCTTCCGGGGCCCTCGCTGCCTTTCAGAGCACAGAGAGAAGAGGGAAAGGGGCCATGCTAGCTTCTTGAAGCTCAGGTTATGTGTTGTGTACCCTGCCTACATGCTTCTGATGCCAGCTGAGGCAGCTGCTCTGGCTGAAATGCAGGCAGGTTAAGCACCGTCCCTATGAAGGACCGGGCCCGCTGGGAATGAACACTTCCCCCGAGTTGTGGAAATAGGTGCTCTGTCCTGGAACACCTAGTTTTCACCCAGTTGTACACTTGTTATATAACAATCCTTTGGGAAAATATCAAGGTGATTGTAACAGTATTTTATGGGCTGGTTCACTCCCTATGCTAGAAAGTGGGGGTAAGGGCCAGTGCCTTAGGCCCAGTTCTTTCTAATCAAATGGACCTCATCAGGCTAAGGCTGTCTCCTGGGCCTGTGAACTTGTGCCTTTGGCTTGTGCAGATAAGCAAGCTGTGGATGAACCAGCTCTTATCACCAGGGGAGAATTGCTCAGAGTTCCTCCTCCGAAGGATGAATGCACCAGATGCAAAGGACAGCTCATTATCACCCTCAGCTGTTGGCTCCAGCCTGATTTCCCTTATTGAGTAATCACCGGTAGATCCTTGATATTCACAGACAGAGCTTGGGCCAAGTCAAACATCCATGACATGTGTTGATAAATCCACTCAGACACGGTGTGGAAGCCTATGCTTTGTACCTGGTATGAAGGAGTGACTTGGAGCTCGCGAGCGATGGAGATGGCTGCCAGCATCCTCATCTCCGTTGGCTTGTTGCTCTCAATGCTGCTGCTGCACGGTGAATAATTCTTATAAACGGATTGTATCTGTTTCTTCATGAAAGGTCACCGTGAAAAGAAAGCTGCCATGGAAGCAAAGAGAAAATGAAACATGCCTAAGAAAGTAATGGTCTTAGCCAGAAAATTGAAATTTGGGATGAGTTTATCAGTGGAATGTTGTGTTTGGCTATGACTCAGTTCTGGAAAGCTAAAGAATTCACCATATACTCTACAGGGAACCAGACTGTACTCTTGGAATAGCACCCAGACTCTACAAAAAGGACTCCCTAAATAAGAGAAAAAATTTAGCAAAGTTGAAAATGTGGTTCATGCGTGGCATGAGGATAAATATAAGACACGCATAACTAAGGTTGGAAATGAGAAATGGAATATTTTCTGCTATATCAATAGAGAAGGATGTCATAGTCATCAGCGATTGCAGCCTTCCAGTGTGAGCTGGTGAGCCCTGAGGGAACTCAGGAAGGAAAAGAATAGCTGTCATCTAGCAGCCATTAGATGACAATCACTCCCTAGGGTGAGCCCCAAGGAAGCTCAGGACTCACTCCTCCCCTCGCCTCCTCAGAGCAGTTCTCTCTGGTTGCTTGAGATGCTGTCTCCCGGGCTTGAAGCCCTAAAAATTTCTGCCATAACTCTCAACTCTTAGGTTGCTCTATTTTTTTACTCGACAGTTATGGCAGCCATGAAGGGACGGGAACCCTCAGCTATCTGGGACCGGTACCCTGTGGTTTTCACACCTTAAGCTTCCTTGGGGCTGCTCACCATGGGGAGTGATTATAGTCTGATGGCTGCTAGTGGCCAGGTGCTCTTTACCTTGCTGTGTACTCTCGGGGCTCCTCGGCTCGTGCGGGAGGGCTGCAATCATTGACGACTGTAACATCTTCGTTTCCTGATACAGCAGGAAATATTCTGTTTCTCAGAAATAACATTTTGAGTAGAATTTATCACACACGTGTACGTGTAAAGATATTTTTCCTTTAGAGGTTGAGGTCTGCTGGGTCTAAGCAGGACCACAGGGACACACTGGTGGGCTAGGTGTGATTTGGAAGGAACTTTCTTCAACGTGTTCCGCACATATTTGTGATCCTCACTGCCCTGCCCCTCCCCCACAGCTTGAAGTCATCATTTGCCTCCACCGTGGCTTAGAGTGGTCATTTGTGGGAGGAGCCTTATAAACTGGAAATTTATATACACACTTTATTACTGCCTTCCCTCCCAAAAGGCTGCAGTTAATATGCGCGTATTATCCTGAACATGGTGACTGTTGCTTCCGCTCAGCAGTGTGGGCTCTGGCTTAGATGTCCTCCTGACCTTGCCTTGGAGGTGAGGGCTTGAGACGGGGCAGGTACTGGGAGTGCAGGGGCAGGACTGAGGCCTTGGGGTGGGAGGAGGCTGGAAGAAAGGAGAGGATCCAGGCAGGAGGCTTCTTAAACAGGTGGTTGCATTTTGTGAAAGGGAAGCATTCCGAAGACCTCATGTCATTCAAAAGTCACAAAACGCAAGACAAACTTTCCAGCAGAAATAAAAGCAAAGACAAGTGAGCGTTTGGTTGGGGGCAGCAATCTGCAGATATTGTGATGCTTTTGGTTTTCTTCACGTTGTCTCTTGTGTTTTGTAGGGAGCTTTTTCTCAAATTAACTGCATTCACAATCAGGACAATTATCTTAGTTCCCTCCTCACTAACTTTCATTCTAGAGTTAGGTGTTTCAGACGTGTTTTTAAGCACTGACACCAGCAATTCCATTTAAAAGTGCTCAGATGGTGGTGTTGAAGGAGGACCATGATTTCAAAATAAAATGCCAGTGGATGGTAAAACAACATCAAATTAGTCACCCAAATAACACAAACAAGTTCAAGCACCCAAACAACAATACAGTCACGCCAAACTAATGAAACGTGGCAGAGCTTTCTTTCCATCTACTACTAACATGGAAGTGTCATATCCAGAGGATATAATTTGCTTACTTCAATAATGTAGAAGTCATGAGACTTTTGATGAACTTTTTAAAATTAAGGAAATTAACCTTATTTCAAATTTTGAAAATAAGATGGGACTATTCATGTTTTGGGAGCTTTCCTTGTGGCACAGTGGTAAAGAATCCACCTGCCGGTGCAGGAGATGCTGGTTCAGTCCCTGGGTCGGGAAGATCCCCTGGAGTGGGAAACGGCAACCCACTCCAGTATTCTTGCCTGGGAAATCCCATGGACAGAGGAGCCTTGGTGGGCTATAGCTCATGAGGTTGCAAAGAGTTGGACATGACTGAGCACACTTGCGTTCGTGTTTTTTATTAACAAATCATTTTAAATTTGCATGATTCACATGTGTTTCCTATGTTCTATACTGTGTAACCCCTACTAACTGCACAACTCTGTTTTGAATCACTGGAAATATGTCCTGAAAAGGGAAGCTAGCATCCCAAGAGCCCTTTGACTCTAATATAGAATCCATGTTTTCTGTGGGGGTAGATACCACTCCCCAGGATTTTTTTTTTAAATTTATTTTCTATGTATTTTTGGCTGTGCTGGGTCTCCGTTGCTATGCAGGCTTTGCTCTAGCTGCTGCTAGCGGGGACTGCTCTCTCGCTGTGGTGTGCGGGCTTCTTATCGCTGTGGCCTCTCTCGTTACGGAGCACGGCCTCTAGTGTGGCTCGCGGGCTCCAGAGCACAGGCTCGGTGGCTGTGGCACACGGGCTTAGTTGCTCAACAGCCTGTGGGCTCTCCCTGAATCAGGGATCAAACCTCCATTGGCAGGCTGACCCTTTACCATTGAGCCACCAGGGAAGACCCCCACCCCCACCCCCCGCAACCAGGATTATTTTTGAATTATAGAAGTTTTACACATTATTGCAAAAGATTGAAATAACCCACTTTCTGGAGAGTCACTGTTCCCAACTTAATGAATAGCCTCCAGGGCTTTTCTCTTCGCATGGACACATGTAAACATTTTGTCATGCAACTTCTTCTGAAAAGATAACCTTTGGCTCCAGAGCATCAGGAAATCGGAGCAAGCAGGCTGCCACTTTCAAACATCACTGTACATATTGCTTTTCCTAATCACTGCTTAATTGTTTCTGTCTAGATACGCATCTGGGCCCGGAAAGACGCCATCGCAGAGGGAAACGCAGACTTTGCTTTGAACATCACAGGTCCCATCTTCTCTTTTCTGGAGGATTTATTTAATATCAGTTACCCTCTTCCAAAAACAGGTGAGGTATCTTCCCTTACAATGGGTTTGATTTCCTATTATGGGTGCTCCAGGTTGAGATCAAAAGATACCTAGATGGGCCTCCAAGGACCCGTTGGCATTTTGCTGTTTTGGAGTCAGCCCCGCTGGCTTCCTATCATTGTGTCCTACACATTCCTAAACACGCAGAGGCCTGTCTGCTCCTTCTCTGCATGGTGCCGCGTGACTAGCTGGTGCTCAGAGGGCTCCCGGCTTCAGATTCCTCCTGGGTGCTCACTGGCGGCTTACCTCCTCCAGACCTTGCCTTCTCCCTGGCTTTCTGTCCTTTCATCTCATACTGCAAGCATGCAATGCAATGTTCTGGATCCTTCTAACCGCTTGCATGAATTACTCCAGTTCCCTTTAGGAAGGTTTTGTTGTTTTTTTCAACATATGTTCTTTAGCTGTGAGTCGTTGGATTAGAACTTGGGGGTCCCATCAGTGAATTTTTATTGTATAAAATTGGAATCATGTGTGAACAGAATACGATCCTCGAGGGACTATGTAAACATTTTATTTCTCGTAGATCTGTATGGAATGCCCTTAAAATTATGTGAGCCGCTCAGCTCAGAAAGTTGTTCCATGTTTTTTCTCTCTCGCTTGAGGGTATCCTGTCAGTGTGTTTTGTTCCTCTGAAAGGTTATTTAGTCGAAGTCTTTGGGGGAAAGTATGCTTGGCCTTTACTGGCAGACAGGAAGAAGGTGGGGAGTAAAAATTAGGGCGCTCCAGGCTCCCGAATACTGCGTAGCCAGGGCCTCTGCCGCTCAAGCCTTCTGGCTGAGGAGGGACAGGGAGTGAAGGAACGGGGGCCAGCCGTGGCCTGCTTGTGAATCCCAGAGGTTATACCTGTCACTTAGAGAGTTGGAGGCAGGGACTTCCCTGCAGGCCAGTGGTTAAGGCTCTGAGTTTCTGCTGCAGGGGGCACAGGTTCAATCCCTGGCCAGGGAACTAAGATCCTCGATCCCACTTGCCACGCAGCACGGCCAAAAAAAAAAACTAGAAAAAGAAGGAAAGAAGCAAAGAAAGTTGGCAGCAACAGGAATCTGAGCATGGAAACCAAGTTTCTGGCACTTCTGTGGCCGGAAGATCTCAAGATGACCCTTGTCTAGTCAAGAAAATTTCTCTTTATCTTTATTTAGATAAGGAGAAGTCCAGAGTTATTCTTGATATCCTCGTCTGTCAAAACATCTCCTCCATCCAGTTAGTCACCTCCTTATTATCTCCACCTCCACCCACTTCTTCCCCATCCCTCTCATTCTCCCTAGTTCATATCACCAAAGTCTCGACCACAACTGACCTTGCTTAGTTTGACCACCGTCCCTCTTGTCTCCTCCAGTTCATCTTCCACATTGAGGCCTGAGGGATCTTTCCAAAGCAAAATCTGATCGTGTTACTGCCCTGTTTAAAACTCTTCAGTGGCTTCCCAATGCCCTGGGGATAAAGTCCAAAGTTTACACCCTATCTTTAACAGTGCATCTCTTGACAACCTCTCGGGGCTTTTGACTGTTTCTCAGAGTAGAAGGGCTGCTCTAGCAGCATCTCTGTCCTCTTCTACACTTTCTTCTTCTTCTCCTCTTGGTCAGGCTCTTGCATGTTCAGTTTGCACATCCTGCCATTCCTTTTACCCAACTTGTTGATTCTTATATTTCTCAATGCAGTGCCTCCTCCTCCAGGAAGTCTTCCCTGACTCTCTCTCTCCCAAGCTTCCCCAGCATCCTGTGCATCCCTGTATTCAAGTTCTTGAGCTGCTAGATCCTAATCATTTCTGGATTAGGTCAAGGGCAAGTTGAGGGTCAGGGTCTGGACTGTCCTTTTTTAAGTACCTTCTGAGCCTGTGATGCTGCTTTTCTCAGAGTTTTTGTTTAGTTGCTAAGTCATGCCTGACTCTTTTGCAACCCCAGGTTCCTCTGTCCATGGGATTCTCTAGGCAAGAATGCTGGAGTGGGTTGCCATTTCTTTCTCCAAGGGATCTTTCCAACCCAGGGATCAAACCCACGTTTCCTGCATTGGCAGATAGATTCTTTACCACTGAGCCACAAGGGAAGGCCCTCTCTCAAACTAGTAAACAGTAAACATTTTTTTTTTTTAGTGGGGGGAAAAATATGTTCAATAAGTTCCGTAATTCCATGTAAATTCTGTCTAGATTACCAGCTCCTGGAAGTCAAGGTTATGTTGGCACTTTTTTTTTTTTCTGTATCTTTCATAGCATCTGAGCCAGTGTTGCTTTATGAGTACGTGTAGGTGGTGCTTAGTCAAAACTGCCTTTTGATGGATAGATGATTACAATAGAGTTCCTCTGTTACTGGATCTTTAAGAGAAAGATGAACTAATGTCTCCTAATTACTTTGACTTTTGGTTGAGTCATTTAAAAACAAAACAAAAAAACTATTATAGCCGCTGGTGGAGTTGGCTGTTTAGGTTGTTATAAGCTTTAAAAGAAAAAGTGACATCTTGATGCTTTTAGGAGTAAGTATGGGCAATGGCACCCCACTCCAGTACTCTTGCCTGGAAAATCCCATGGATGGAGGAGCCTGGTAGGCTGCAGTCTATGGGGTCTCGAAGAGTCGGACACAACTGAGCGACTTCATTTCACTCACATGGGTGTTTAAGATTTGCAGACTTTTAAAATAGCAACTTCCCTTTTAAGTTCTCATTTTTATTAACTTGTAACCATAGCAGGCTAATGATGTATATGGTACATCTCAGCAAAGTTTGAATTTTTGAAGCAATAAAACTCAAGTACTCTATAAATCATAAAGCGGTGACATAATTACCATAATTAGTGAGAATCTCCTGAGTAAATGAGAACCACCTACTACTTTTCTAGGTGCTCTCTGAATGCAGAAGCAGTAGATGGCAGAGGCTCTGTTCAGGTAGCTGAGTTTGGCAGATAGCTGCTGCTGCTAAGTTGCTTCAGTCGTGTCCAACTCTGTGCAACCCCTTAGACAGCAGCCCACCAGGCTCCCCCATCCCTGGGATTCTCCAGGCAAGAACACTGGAGTGGGTTGCCAAAATTTCCTTCTCCAATGCGTGAAAGGGAAAAGTGAAAGCGAAGTCGCTCAGTCGTGTCCAACTCTTTGCGACCCCGTGGACTGCAGCCTACCAGGCTCCTCCATCCATGGGATTTTCCAGGCAAGAGTACTGGAGTGGGGTGCCATCGCCTTCTCCGTTGGCAGATAGCATCTACATGTTAAAAACAGAAGCAAACAAATTGTGAAGGAGGAGATAGCACTGACTCATAAAGTCAGCATGAAGTCTCAGCAGAAAGAGGACTGTGTGGCAGAAACCAACACAGTATTGTAAAGCAGTTGTCCTTCAATTACAAATAAATAAATTTTAAAGAAACAGTTAAGCAAAAAAGAAAAGACAATAAGTGGTAATGGGAGTACCCCAAATATATAAAGAACACCTACAGATAAATAAGAAAAATACAATAGGAAAAAAACAAGTAAAAGATATATGAATAGATGTTATACAGAAAAGGAAACACATGTGGCTAACAAACTTATGAAGAAATATTTAAGCTTATTAAGCAGTCTGAGAAATGAGTATCCAAGGTCACAGTGACAACCTACTCTGTTGTCAAAGAGTAGGCATTCTCACAAATACAAGTGTTAGAAAATGACACTGTTGAAAGGAGTATCAATTGTTACAACTTAAAAAGCTGTTTGTTGTCTTATAATGTTGATCATCAGAATACCTTAGAACCCGGAAATTCCATTCCTAGATATATCTTCAAGAGGAATTTGAGCACATACATGCCAGAAGAAATGTGCAAGAATGCTTAAAGCTACAGTTTTCACACTAGTGCTAAACTAACAGCAACCAAAGTGGTCACTGATAGAATGGATATGGGTCATTCACACAGCGAAAACTATCCAGTAGAATGGGAAACTCAGGCTAAGGCAACTAAGTATGTCGAAAGATAATGGAGCATTACCTGTTGAGGCTCTGTAATGACCTGAATATTTCTAACTATACACTGTCAGCTTCAACCAAGTGTAAAGTCAACTAAATTACTGAGCATAGCATAGCTAAAGCATTCATGAGGCAAATGTATCATGGACTATAGCGATGATATTTCTTTCACTAGCAAAGGAAAATTTTAAAACTCGTATCATTCTAGTTTTAGAAATAACAAATGATCACACTGTAAAAAATTTGGAAAGATAAGGAAAGCACAAAAAAGAGAAGCAAAATCTCTTGGAATGCTGCCATGCAGAGATGACCATGGGTAACATTTTGATGTCTAGTTTTCCCGGTATCTGTCTTTGTCTCAATTTCCATCTTTCTCTGTATTTGCTTCTTTGTTTTTAACAAAAATGACACCATGGAATTGATACTATTCATTGATTTTTAAAAAAAAAAAAAGAACAATGTAAAGCAATATGATCCAGGTAACTGTTCTTTTTTTATTGTCATTTTAACTCATAGGCTGCCTACATATCAATTTGACAAAATAATTTTTTAAATCTTCAGTGGTTGAAAATTTGGACTGATTTTTCTTTCTTGATGGGGAGGGGGCTGCTTTTAAAACACGAAAGAAACGTGTTTACAAATATCCATGCTATTTGCCTTAGTAGAAATTGCAAAATTTGAAAGGCTAGGAACATTTTTAAAAGTTACGAAGCATTTTGCTGGTCTGCTCCAGAAAAACTACTAGTTCACACCCTCACCAATAGGCTATGTGTCAGTTTTCCCATACCTAATTATAAATTCTAGCCAATACTAATTATTATATTTGAAAATGTATTTCATACATTTGAAAGTTATATCATTGTTTTAATTTTTGTTTTTGATACTAATGAAGCTGAAAATTTTAAATAAGATTTTTGGGTGTTTGAATTATTTCTTTATTGAATTGTTCACATTTTTCCTTTATGATTCATCAAAGTTCTTTAAGTATTGAAAAAATAGTATCTAGTTGTGATATAGGCTGCAGATATTTACCCCAGTCTGTGTTTTGCCTTTCAAATTTGTTTGTGGTGTTTCTTGGTGCACTAAAACATTTAATTTTAAATAGAGTTAATTTTTTTAGAACAGTTTACAAAAAAAAGTGTGCCCAGAGTGTGAAGAGTCCTCATATATCTTCTCTCCCTCCCCTTGCCCCCACCTCTCTCTAGTTTCTCCTCTTGTTAACATCGTACATTGGTGTGGATTTTTAAAAACTACAGTTGATGAATCAGTACTGATATATTTTTGTAACTAAAGTCCATAGCTTACATTAGGGTTCACGGTTTTTGTTGTACAGCTCTGTGAATTTCAACAAATGCATACAGTGCTGAGGGCTTCCCCGGTGACTGGGCAGTAAAGAATCCTCTTGCAGTGCGGGAGACACAGGGGACATGGGATTGTTTGATCCCTGGGTCGGGAAGATTTCCCTGGAGGAGGGCGGCAACCCACTCCAGTGTTCTTACCTGAAGAATCCGTGGACAGAGGAGCCTGGTGGGCTACAGTCCAGAGGGTCGCAAAGAGTCGGACTCAACTGATTTGACCGAGTACACAGTAATGACGTGTCTACCATCACAGTATCAGACGATAGTTTCACTGTCTTAAAAATCCCCTGTGCTCTACCTGCTCATCCCCTCTTTTCCCTCAGTCCCTGACAGCCACTGATCTTTGTACTGTCTATATAATTCTGCCTTTTCCATAATGTTAGGTACTAATGGAATCATACCATGTGTAACTTTTTCTTACCGGCTTCTTTCACTTAGTGGGATTCCCTGGTAGCTCAGCTGGTAAAGAATCCACCTGCAATGCAGGAGACATGGATTAGATTCCTGGGTTGGGAAGATCTCCTGGAGAAGGGATAGGCTACCTGCTCCAGTATTCTTGGGCTTTCCTGGTGGCTCAGCTGGTAAAGAATCTGTCTGCAATGCAGAAGACCTGGATTAGATTCCTGGGTTGGGAAGATCCACTGGAGAAGGGATAGGCTACCTACTCCTGCATTCTTGGACTTCCCTGGTGGCTCAGCTGGTAAAGAATCTGTCTGCAACGCAGGAGACCTGAATTTGACCCCGGGTTGGGAAGATCGCCTGAAAGGGGGCATGGCAACTCACTCCAGTGTTCTTGCCTGGAGAATCCCCATGGACTGTGAGGTCTCAAAGAGTCGGAGACCACTGAGTGACTTTCACTTTTCTTTCACTTAGTAACATTCACTTAAGTTTTATCCATGTCCTTTCATAACTTAATAGCTCATTTCTTTTTATCACTAAATAGTACTCTGTTGTTGGAGAAGGCAATGGCACCCCACTCCAGCACTCTTGCCTGGAAAATCCCATGGATGGAGGAGCCTGGTAGGCTGCAGTCCATGGGGTCTCGAAGAGTCGGACACGACTGAGCGACTTCACTTTCACTTTTCACTTTCATGCATTGGAGAAGGAAATGGCAACACACTCCAGTGTTCTTGCCTGGAGAATCCCAGGGACGGGGGAGCCTGGTGGGCTGCTGTCTATGGAGTCACACAGAGTCGGACACGACTGAGTGACTGAACTGAACTGAACTGAATGACATATGGTGTTGAGCATATCTTTATCTGTTCATTTGCCGTTTGTGTGTCTCTTTAGTGAAGTGTCTCTTTAGTGAAGTGTCTCTTTAGATCTTTTGCTAATTCTGTAAAGTTGTTCTCTTATTTTTGAGTTTCAAGTGTTCTTTGTATATTTTGGATATAGGTCCTTAATCAAAAGTATTTAATTTTCATATAGTCAAAACAATTTGTTCTCTGACCCTGTCTTCTCTATGTCTTTAATGCCTTTCTCCTGCCCCTTAAGTTATAGATATTCACTTGCATTTTCTTTCAGTAATTTTATGATTTCATTTTGAGATGTTGTATCTGGAACTCTCAAATCTTTTTTTTCCCTCCATTTAAATCCACTTAGATATAATTGCTTTGCCTACTTTTGACAACCGTGCAATGGAAAACTGGGGACTATTGATATTTGACGAGTCATTATTGTTGCTGCAACCAAATGATAAACTAACAGAAAAAAAGATTGTGGTCTCCTTTACTGTCTCCCACGAAATCGGACATCAGGCATGTGGTAAAATGTTCTTTCTTATTTCACACGAAAATATTCTCCAGCTTCTGTACCAAAAGCAGCAAAAACTCCTCAAACTCTACCATACAGCAAATTTTAAAAAATAGCTTGAAAAGTGGTCCAGTGAGTGAAAAAACAAGGAAGGATCTATGTAATCAGATCCTGGGTGGGTTTGAACTTTTGGTGATAGATCATAGTGATGAGAAATCTCAGAACATTAGCAGGTCGTATATTCAAAGAGGAATTGTGTGGCACAAAGTTCTCTTCAGGAAAAGTAAACCAAGCAGACCTATGATTATCTGCTTTTCATTCCATCTTAAAATAGAGATATTCAAAAGAGTAACCAGGAGATATTCCATTTCATCAGTAGACTGTCACAAACTTTTCTTTCTTTTGCGAGAAGTTACAAGTTAAAGGATTATAGTCAATTTACTAGTATCACTGAGGTGACAACCATCTAAACTGTGAAATTATCTTCTTGTTATATGGACCCCTAAGAAGTTTTGGAGAGGAATGATTTACTGTGATTAAATTATACCCTGTTACACAGTCAACACATACTTTCACAAGTCTTGATCATCACCCAAAGTGTCATTTTTTATTACAGCCTAAGTGACACATTGTTTTGGAAAATAGGGTGCTAACTCTTAGTACATCACAGCTATTATAAGAAGTTGGTTAAAAACCAGGGTGTGGATTTGTTGGTTTTGGAAAATATTGTGTTTTTCTTTCCTGATTCTATTCATCATCATGTGCCATTTTCCTTCTGTTAAGCTCAAATAGAAAATAATTATAACTGGACCACTTTGCAGAAACGAATACTTGAGTGATTCTTACATGGTGCAGATCAAATTATGTCCCTAAAACATAATCAACTGCTTACAGCAAAATTCTGATGTAGTCTGTTTAGAGTATAAGATGCTGTCATTAGTAGGTGTTAAGTGGACATTCAGGCCTTCTCCTTTAACTTAACTTTGGAGTAAAGTGGACAATTTAAGAAATGCTATTCTAGCTTACTTTATTTCTGAGCATCACAGTTTTAAAGCAAAAATTGCTTCCAGTCATTGGATGTGAAATTTTACAGAAAAAAATAAATGACTTCATGTTATTAATAAAACAACAACATGACTTTGGAGTCCTGTTTTCAAGTTTTATCACTGATAGCAAATTACATTTAATTTTATCTTTGACCTTACATTTCTTTAACATGTAATCATAATAAATATTACTTAAATTGAAGTTAAGATTGTTCTTTTTATCCCCAACTCCAAAAGTGGTTTGGAAACTTGGTTACCATGAATTGGTGGAATAATATCTGGCTCAATGAAGGTTTTGCATCTTATTTTGAATTTGGGATAATTAACCACTTCATTCCTAAATTCCCAAGGGTAAGTATGTCTGTTTAATTAATTTATAATTTTTCTTCTAATTATAATAGTAGTTAATTTTCATTGTTGAAAGTGTATAAAATACAGAAAAATATAGAGATAATAAATTATCTGTAATATCAGAGATGATCAATGTTGTCTTTTTGATTTGTTTTCTTTTGTCAGGCTTTTATTATTGTAAATATTCCTAGAAGTGAAAATTACACAGAAATGTGTAATGTCCTTTCTACTTCATACTATATCAAGAGCTTTTCCACAGGTCATTAGATCATCCTTGAAAATAAGATTTTTAAGGGTTGCCTAGTATTTTATCATATAACTTTATAAGATGTGTGTATATGTGTGTGTGTATATATATATATATATATATAATATTTTCCCTACTGTTAGATTTTAGGTTATTTTCATTTATTTCTACCTAGACTGAATTTTAAAGCACTTGCAATCAGTAATCTACAACTTTAATGATAAGTAATATGCTATGTTATATTACCCATAATGTAGCTGATATTGCATATGATACTCATAGCTGACATTGCATCTATTATAGCTGATAATCTTTTGCTATGTTGAGTAAATAGTAACATGGAAAATTATGTGTATGCAAATCTGAATTGAAGGTTATATTTCCAATATTTTATTTAGAGTAGTTAGGTAATGCTTTCAGAATGGCATGATAAAGCTAAATTGATTTAAGTGTTTAAATATTTAGATTTAACATGATCTTTTGACACAGACCTCATTTCTTCACAGCAAGTCAAGGTTTCTTCCTTCCTCTCTGTTCCTGCCTCCTGCCATCCTTCTGATGCTCAGAGCTGCTCTTTCTGCTGCTTTTTGCAGATCTTTTTCTCCTCTCCCCTCCCAAGTGTTTCCAAGGCTCTACTTCTAGCCTCTTTTCTCCTTTCCATACCCTTGCTCATTAGAGTGTGTTGACGTTTGACATGCTGATTTCCACTGGTCAAATATTCACAGGCTAAATTTATTCACTTTGAAGGAGAATCTAAGATCGTTCTTTCTATTATTATGAAAGTGAAAGTCCCTCATTCGTGTCCAACTCTTTGCGACCCCATGGACTATGTAGCCTGCCAGGCTTCTCTGTCCATGGAATTCTCCAGTCAAGAATACTGGAGTGGGTTGCCATTTCCTTCTCCAGGGGATCTTCCCAACCCAGGCATCGAACCAGGGTCTCCCTCATTGCAGGCAGATTCTTTACTGTCTGAGCCATCAGGGAAGCCCATTAATATATTGTTTGTAAATTTTTCCCTCTTTTATGAAAGGAAGAAGATAGTAAGTAGATGATATTTATCTTTTGTTTATTAAAAAGTTGGCAGAAAAAAAAAATTGACAGACCTCTCTTGGCCACACAGAAACTTAAAAAAAAAAAAAGCTTTTTTTACCTGTCTGTGAAATTGTAGCTTCTGAGGAGCACTGATGTAGCAGTCTTTTACTGCCCCAGTTCCATGCCACTTTGCAAGTTCAGTTCAGTCGCTCAGTTGTGTCTGACTCTGCGACCCCATGAATGACAGCACGCCAGGCCTCCCTGTCCATCACCAACTCCTAGAGTCCACTAAAACCCATGTCCATTGAGTTGGTGATGCCATCCAACCGTCTCTTCTTCTGTCGTCCCCTTCTCCTCCTGCCCTCAATCTTTCCCAGCATCAGGGTCTTTCCAAATGACTCAGCTCTTCACATCAGGTGGCCAAAGATTTGGAGTTTCAGCTTCAGCATCAGTCCTTCCAATGAACACCCAGGACTGATCTGCTTTAGGATGGACTGGTTGGATCTCCTTGCAGTCCAAGGGACTCTCAAGAGTCTTCTCCAACACCACAGTTCAAAAGCATCAATTCTTCAGCACTCAGATTTCTTTATAGTCCAATTCTCACATCCATACATGACCACTGGAAAAACCATAGCCTTGTCTAGACGGATCTTTGTGGACAAAGCGATGTCTCTGCTTTTGAATATACTGTCTAGGTTGGTCATAACTTTCCTTCCAAGGAGTAAGCATCTTTTAATTTAATGGCTGCAATCACCATCTGCAGTGATTTTGGAGCTCCAAAAAATAAAGTCTGACACTGTTTCCCCATCTATTTGCCATGAAATGATGGGACCGGATGCCATGATCTTCGTTTTCTGAATGTTGAGCTTTAAGCCAACTTTTTCACTCTCCTCTTTCACTTTCATCAAGAGGCTTTTTAGCTCCTCTTCACTTTCTGCCATAAGGGTGGTGTCATCTGCATATCTGAGGTTATTGATATTTTTCCCGGCAATCTTGATTCCAGCTTGTGCCTCTTCCAGCCCAGCGTTTCTCATGATGTACTCTGCATATAAGTTAAATAAGCAGGGTGACAATATACAGCCTTGATGTACTCCTTTTTCCTATTTGGACCCAGTCTGTTGTTCCATGTCCAGTTCTAATTGTTGCTTCCTGACCTGCATACAGGTTTCTCAAGAGGCAGGTCAGGTGGTCTGGTATTCCGTCTCTTTAAGAATTTTCCTCCAAAAAAAAAAAAAAAAAAGAATTTTCCTCCTGCCCTCTGTGAGCATCCTATAAAATGCCCACCGTCACACAGTCCAGCCACCCTACGGTACCTCTGCTCTTCCTCCCCTGGGCTAGACATCATTATATAGATCTGCAGAATGAAGTGCTGAAAGGTTAATTGACTTGCCCAAGGTCATTTGCCTGGTTGAGGCGAAACTGTGATTACATTGCAGTGATCTGGGTCTAGGCTGAAGATGAGGATAATGATGATAATAAATATTAATAGATAATCAAAAATATTATTTAATACCATTCACTGAGCACTTGAGACTTAACTGCCTGGTAGTGTGAGTCTTATATATCATCTTAATCAATCTTCAAAATAATCCTATGAGTATAGTTATTATTTTTTCTATCTTCTATTGAGGAAACTGAGGGTATAAGTACTAGGTAAGTTGTTCAAGATCTCATAGTCGTTAAAGGTCAGAGATGAGATTCAGTCCCAAGTTTCTCTAGCTGCAAAATCTGTGCCTTTAACCCTAGGGAGAAAACACTTGGTAGTGTGCTCGTTCTCAAGGGGCTTATGGTGTGTGTGAGCGTGTTCATTGTGACGCTTTTCATATATGCGAACTATATATGTACATAGTAAGTCTTAGTCCTTCCATATATGCTACATCTACAAAATTGTTCATATCTCTCTTTTATAAAGTAGCATCTACACATGGTTGGTGTTATCTATAACTATTTTTGAAAGCATTTGGTTGTACCCCAAATTACCCCTGTGCTGAGAGTCAATATGGAAAGACATTCCAGTCCTTGAAACAATTAGATTCACCTGTATGTCCTTTATAGACTATACTAAAAATATCCATCAGTTCAGTTCAGTCGCTCAGTCGTGTCCGACTCTTTGTGACCCCATGAACCGCAGCACGCCGGGCCTCCCTGTCCATCACCAACTCCCAGAGTTCACTCATATTCATGTCCTTCAAGTCAGTGATGCTATCCAGCCATCTCATCCTCTGTCGTCCCCTTCTCCTCCTGCCCCCAATCCCTCCCAGCATCAAAGTCTTTGCCAATTAGTCAACTTTTAATGCAACAAAAATGGCTAAGGTATTATCATTTCTGGGAAATAGCGATGAAAACATGTTAACAATGTTTTTGAAGCTAAAATGGTAAGATTATTGTCTCATACCATTTAGTTTTATTTTTTTATCATTGGTTCTTAATCACTGTTTTCTTAGTGTACATTTCTCAATCACTTGTAGAGCTGAGTGAACCATAACCCTTGCCAGAAGAGTATCAGATCTTGGAGCTTGAAAAAATTGCCATGAGCTTTGTTTTTGAAAAGCTTAAGGCTTTGTTTCAATGGTCTTTAAGAAATCAGAACTTTAGCTTCCTTTGAATCAGTCGTTAGATTGAAATTAAGTAAAGAGCATCACAGAAACATATGCAGAAACAGATTTCCATTTTTTCTAATTCTGGTCTAATTTCAGCTGAAAGTTATTAACATAGAAGATGAATGGGTCATGGTCAAAGATTCAGAACATTCCAATTGGTTTCTTGACCCCTGAAGCTCCAGCTTTAACATTGCTACTCACTGACTTTTCTGCATCCCTCTTCTGACTGGTCTAAGGAGGCAACAGATCTCATGAAGGGAAAGGGCATGTAGGGGCCTTGCAACCAGTCAGGTCTCGCTATGTTTTTATGATCACTGTAAGCTGAGGCAAGTAGTCAAACACATAGGAGCATTCATTCCTCACCTGTAAGATAAAGTTTCATGCAGTCATTCAATAGGTTGAGTATTTAGTGGGCACTATTGTGACAGCCATCATTTACTAAGCATTCATTATGTGCTTAGAGTGTATTATGTACAATATCTGGTTCACCCTTCTGAAGAGCTAATGATGATGATATGATTACAGAAGTGGTTAACCCTTATTGAGCATATTCTATTTGCCAGTCACAGTGCTAAAAATTCTATGTAAATTAATTTAGACCTCATAATAATCCAGTGAGGACAGTGTTCATCCCATTTTCAGAGGTGAAACTGAATTCCAGAGTGATGAAGTTAGTTGCCTTTTGTGAGTCAAACAATCCCTAGGAGGCTGCACTAGGATTCAGACCCAGGTAGCTCGACTCCAGACCCTGTGCTTTCAACTTCAGTGATAGTCCATACAAATTTCATAATAAATACTGTTACATTTCTTAGGATAATCATAGATTTGATAGAAATAGGTTTGTTTTCTGGGATCTCACAGCTTACATGAAGAAAGAAATGGAAAGTATACGGATTCACTTTATCCAATCATTATATGCAGTAGCTAGATAATGTTTTTTTAAAAGCTGATATTGCTTTTTACGTAGAGTTTCCCTTCCACAAGACCGGAACAGACTGGGACGAGCATCACCTTATGGAAGGCCCAGAGTAGAAAAACCGAGGAATGTTGAGTAAGAGGTGTTTGCCTCATTCATCACGGTTATCTTGTGTGATTGGGAAGAAACCAAGAAGATTATATAAACCTTATGCTAGGCAGGCGCAAGAGAGACAGACAATCCATTCTGAAAGAAAAATATGGAAAAGGTTATGTGTACAAAGGTATTCATTAATACATTGTCTATAACAGAAAAAAAAAACAAAAACTGGAAACAACTTAAACACCTACCCAGTAGGGCAATGACTAAGTCAGTTATAGTCCATCAACCTGAAGGGGTATTATGCAGCTGTACATTTGTTTATTTTAGTGTTTTGCTTTTGCAAAAGTTATATCCCTGTGAGAATCATGATTAAGTTTGGGGTTATTTCTTTCCAATTTGTATTTGTTTCATTTATAATACAGCAGCCATTATTAGGAATAGTTATGAAGATAAGATAGCAAAATTTCTAAATGAATGTGATAATAAGTAAATGAACAAGACAAAAAGATTTTACAACTGTAAGAATGAATAAATGGGGGAAAAGATTAGAAAGAGCTGGATTAACAGCATTCTAATGGGAGTTATTGCAGGGTGTGTACTTACGAGTGTTTTTTATTTTTGCTATTTTCTTCATTGTGTTTATATGAACACAGGGGTTGACAGTGCACACTCTCAAGAGCTCTTAGGTGTTAAATTAATAAAACCTATACTTAACGAGTAAGGTGTGACTTTATGCAGATGTCTCTTGTAAATCTTTGCTACTCAAAGTGTGGTTCTTGAGCTATATACCAACATCAGCATCACCTGTTCATTGAGTAGAAATACAGACCCCAGACTTCCTGGTGGTCCAGTGGTTGAGTGTCCACGCTTCCACTGGAGCGGGCATGAGTTTCCATCCCTGGTCGGGGGAGCTTTTAAGATCCTGCATGTCTCAAGGTGTTGCCAAAAAAAAAAAAGCCCAACCCCACCACAGACCAACTGAATTAGAATACAATTTGACAAGGTCCCCAGGGGATCCTTATGGACAGTGAAGTTTGACCTGCATTTCTCTAAATGACAGGCTTTCTCATTTTGAGAAAAGCTCAGTTTGATGATAACGTAACCAAAGTATTCATAAATCTAAACATAATATGCTAACTAGAGAGGGTTGGTTGAAACATTGGCAGATGGCAGTGGGGCAGAGTTTGAAAGCTTGTCTGACACTGTTGAGGGTGAGGGAGTCAACCTGGGGCCACAGTGAGAATGCCCTGCGAGCTGAGACTTCCCATGGTTTCCAGACGCTCGCCAGGGTATGCCTCTGCTACCCCTGCGGCGTCTCCACGGCCCTTTCTTTGGCTCTGTCTTTGCACGCACCTCTCAATTCTTTGGTCTTCCTTCTAGCTTTCCTTCAGAAAGAAATGGCCCTTGTCATGTTTTTAAGAGAGATCGAATCTTTTGGACAGTTCTAGACCTTATTAAAATATAAATAACTGCCAGTTTCTCTGGTGGCTCGGAGGGTAAAGAATCTGCCTACAGTGCAGGAAACTGGGGTTTGATCCCTTGATAGCAAAGATCCCCTGAAGAAGGGTATGGCTGCTCACTCCAGTATTCTTGCCTGGAGAATTCCATGGACAGCGGAGCCTGGCAGGCTGAAGTTCCATGGGGTTGCAAAGAGTCAGACATGACTGAGCAACTAACATTTTTACAGTAAAAAAAAAATCCTAATGCATGAGCTATAAATTACAGCATCCAGTTAGTAGATTTATTTTGATTTATTTCTAATAACTAATATCACTACATCATCATCACTGTGAATTTGTAAATTTGGCATTGCTTTTGGTTTATAAATGTCCATATAAGAGACTGATACATTTTAAGGGATTACTAATAAAGTTACCAATAAAACTCTAGAGGATTAAAACCACCTAGAAATGCTGTTCCCTAGAGGACCTGTCAGGGACCTCCTTGTGTAAGGAATGTGTTGGGTTGGCCAAGAAGTTTGTTCCATCTTATGGAAAAGTCAGACTTCTTGGCCAATCCAATAGATGGCTGTCTTGGAAACCACATTAACTTTTGTAATTGATTTTTCAAATTGAAATAAAAAAGGAAAACAAATGGGAAGGAAAGTTTCACAGAGTTTTGTTATTCAAGGACTCCTGACTTATTTGGCACATTGTAGCCCAAAGTGAAAGTGAAGTCGCTCAGTCGTGTCCCACTCTTTGCGACCCCATGGACTGCAGCCTACCAGGCTTCTCCGTCCATGGGATTTTCCAAGCAAGAGTACTGGAGTGCGTTGCCATTTAAGGGCTACTTCTCAATTATTGATTTCTTCCCCTCTTCAATGATAGTTTCTGAAAATATTGTAGGAACATTGAACTTCCTGTTTCTGTGATGCCTCAGAAGTTAGTGTGTCTCAATGTTTTCCTTTTAGAATGAGATCTTCTTTTTTAACATTTTACATGGTGCGCTCAGAGAAGATCATGCCCTGGTGTCTAGAGCCGTCTCCGTGAATGTGGAAAGTTTTGCAGAAACCAATGAAATAAATGAGCTCTTTGACTTATTTACTTACAGCAAGGTAAAACAGTTTCACATTTATATTCGTGCTGCACTCTTGCGGAAAGCTACATAAAACGGGTTCTTTGGGTTCTAGACTAATGTGCTACTACACAATTTTGGTACAAAGACCTTAGATGGATTTCAGAAAACGTGGTTAAATCCGTTCTTATCTAGTAAATGTTAATCTATAACAGGTGCTCAATACCATCTACCTTTTTTAATATAGACAGACAGCTGGACACTTTTAAGGTGAACCCCTCTGCCTGGTGGAAATTGGTCCTGTGTCCCTGAAAGAAAAGCACACACCATGAAAGCTGTGTTATTCAGGAGCCTGACTGAGGACTCTAGCCCAGGAGACAGCCTCTCAGAGTATTCCGAGAAACTGTTCCAAAGAGATAAGGGAGGAGCCAGGATATAGCGGAAGGTTTGGTTTTGTGTTGTTCCTGGGAAAAACATCCAGTCCGGTATAAAGAGACGACTGCTAGTGCCAAGGAACATCCCAAGTGAATACTTTCAGTGCTTTTCTGTGTATGGAAGGATGCGAGAATCTGGGGTCATTGAAAATTTTCTTTAGATATGTATCTGAACTATCTTGGCATTCGTATATTCAAAACAAAGAATGCTTCCTAGTTTTCTCCATCCTGAATCGCCCCTGCCCGCCCCCTACACCCACCCAGGGACGTCGTCAGTAGGCAACCACAGTGGCTAATTGCTGATCCTTGTAGAACTGGAACAACAGGCAACATGTATTTATTTATACCTGTCATGTGAGTATCTCAATTTAAAAAGTTTTCTGTACCCTGAATTCTTATACGTAGGACATTTTCTCATCTTTTATCTATTAATTAGTGACAGTTTATTTTATTAACACATTTTGGGTTAACCCAGACATTCAACTGAGGTATACAATGCAATGAGGAGCCCAGCCCCAAATCTTGAGTGCCAAAATGGAATGTGTCAGTATTTAGATAGTGAATTTTGTTCAAATAATGGACAATTTCTTATGTCTTAGGGAGCGTCTCTGGCCCGGATGCTTTCTAGTTTCTTGAATGAGAAAATATTTATCAGGGCACTTAAGGTGAGTTTACAAAATTGTTGTTACCTAAAGACAGTAAACATGAATTGCTTGGGCAGGTTATTCATCTTAACCTTACCTTTTCTATTTTAACAGTCATATTTGGAGACTTTTTCTTACTCAAATGCTGAGCAAGACGATCTATGGAGACATTTTCAAATGGTAATTCTCCCTCTCTGCCGTGTGTTTGCTGTGTTGTGCTGTAAGATCGTGAGGCCACGTGTGTATGCTGATGCCACAGGAAAACCCCCTTCCCTTGTCTGTGACACTCCTTTAAGTCAGAGGTTACTTCTTTAGTCTTCACCACTGCACTCCCAGGCTTCTCTGGTGGCTCAGAAGGTCAAGAATCTGCTTGCCGTGCAGGAGACCTGGGTTCAGTCTCTGGGTTGGGAAGGTCCCCTGGAGAAGGGAATGGACATCCACTCTAGTATTCTTACCTGGAAGATCCCACGGATGGAGGAGCCTGCTGGGCTACAGTCCACGGCATTTTGAACACAACTGAGCGACTACTAACACACACACTATGTTTCCAGTGCCCAGAATAGAGCCTGCATGTATTAGATCCATAAAAATTGTGTTCAGTGATTGAATGGATGAGTGAAAGGATGAACTAAGGAACCACTCATATATACAGAGATGAACAGAATTAACTTTGGTCCAGAAATTCCCCACTGAGTTTTACTCTGTAAATGAGAAATACAATTGCTATGTATTGATAGTTTCTTTTAGGAGTTGGCTACCTCAAAAGATTTGGATGGTAAATAACCGCTTTTGTGATTTTTTTTTTTTTTTTTTAAAAAAAAACAGGCCATAGATGACCAGAGTAAAATTCTTTTGCCAGCAACAGTAAAAAGCATCATGGACAGTTGGACACACCAGAGTGGTTTTCCAGTTATCACCTTAAATGTATCCACGGGCGTCATGAAACAGGAGCCATTTTATCTCGGAAAGGTTAAAAATCAGACTCTTCTAACCCACAAGTAGGTAGATTTGCTCCTGTCTTCACCTTCCCTGGGGTTGAGCTCTGATCAAAAGGAAACCAGCCTATGGATGAGGAAGCGTGACCCCCACTGGATACACACCCCTCCATGAGATGACTTGGGGATGGTGACGCAGTGCTCCATGCCGGATGCCGCTGTGTGCTAGGATGGGGCAGAGCCCCTGAGGCCCTGAGCAAGGCCAGAGACCTGCCCTAGGGAATTCTTGCAGTGTCCCTCCCCTGGGATTTAGGGCCACACCCTCAACCAGAGTGTGAGTGCTAGGCATTCTTTTTTGTCATTTAGACAGAGGTAGTGAATTACTCAGAATTGTGTGTGAAAGCCAGTGAAATAGAATCTGAATGGCCTTATGTTAATTAAGAAAAAAAAAGGGATCTGGTTGCCAGGTCGTCTTCCCTTCTCTAGAAATGGAACTGTATGGTGACCATATCCTTGAGGAATAATTCCATGCGTGTGTGCCCACACATGAATGTGTGCTTTTGTAACCATACATAAAATATTAGAGTTATAGATCCCAAATTCAAACCTTAATCTTATTTAAAATCTCTGAGTTTCAGTTTCCTTGTCTATAAAGCAAAATGTAATAATACAAACCCCAGGGGACTGTTGTAGAAGTGAAATGAGATAGTAAGTATACCGTGGCTTAGCATGCATCACTTTCTCCTTCCGTTTCCTTTTCTTCCTTAACTTGTTAGATAGTTTTCAACTGCTTTTGATAAAGGGGTTGATTCTCAGATCACATTGTATTAAGTATAAGCACAAATGAGTAATTTATTTTCCATGTACCAACACCAAAAGTTTCAGGTCGTCCCACTCTTTCTTTAAAACTCCAGGGGAGGAAATAGACCTGCAGGTCCCTTCTCCCTGTGATATTTCATGACTTTTGAGAAGAGGTGGCCTTAGCTATCATATGAACAAAGACTCTCAGTTCAAAGTCTGAGAAGCCAGACGTGCGAGCACTTGAGCAAGATTGGAAATACTGTCTAAATTCCGAGGAATGTGTGTCTTCAGATGACTAATGTCCCCCTCGTGGTCAATGACTTCATCCAGGTCACATCCACCAACAGGGGAAGTTCCAGCATTCAGTGAATATGAATAATCTGGCTGATTGCTGTTGAACACTTTTCAAACTGGGAGAAAACTTGAGGTGGAAAAGCATTTTGAAATGTTTGTCATGCTTTTTCTTCTTAAATGATTATTCAGTTTTCTTGGCACAGATAGCTTGGGTATGTCTGCAGCATTTGAATGACCCCTGAGTAAGGCCAGATGGCTATAATTGAATATAAACAGGCCTTGAAAGTTTCAGATACAGGAGAACCTTAGAAGCTACCCTGAGTTGCAAGAAGAAGCAAATCTGTGAGGCACAAGAGAATAAATAAATAGCCAAAGCTGGCTTGTAAAACAACAGTGGATAATTCTAGAGCAACGTCCTGTATATCCACAAGGAATGACCGAAGAATTTGAGTTCTTTTATTTTATCATCTTATTTAATATTGGCTCAAAGCTTTTATTCTTATGTGTGAACAATAACTGAAGTTTCCACTTTTTTTCCAAAAAGTAACACATGGATTATACCTGTTCTTTGGATAAAGAATGGAACTACACAGTCTTTAGTCTGGCTAGATAAAAGCAGCAGTAAGTAACAAATTTTTAAAAATACCTTCACATATATATGCAAATATATGTGTACGTATATATATATATATACACCCCCACACACATATATATAAAAGCAGAGAATAAAATATTAAAATGTCTAGCTTTTGAACAGCTTATTTAAAACTAAAATATTATATCATTCTTGTTGAACATAGAGCTTTAAAGAAACATTTCTAATCAAAAGTCATTGTATGTGAAAAAATATATGGTAAGATCAATACATATTTTGGAATATCTTTACTTTTTGTTTTACTGGATTGCTGTTTAGAATTAAGAGGGCAAAGTAAAACATGTAGTGAAATATTTTTAAAATGCACCAGTTCAAACTGTTCATGTATTTCTTTGTAGAAGTATTTCCTGAAATGCAAATTTCAGATTCTGATCATGACTGGGTGATATTAAATTTGAATATGACCGGATACTATAGAGTTAACTATGATGAATTAGGTTGGAAGAAATTAAATCAACAGCTTGAAAAAGATCCTAAGGTAAGTTTTATTTTTATACCTTTTATTGACTGTCATTAATACTGTACTCTCTAGAATTTATAGGCTGAGCTTTTATTAACCTGACTGGTGGAAACCTGACCCCTTTACCACCCCTCATGCCAAGGCATGCTGGATTTTTTTTTTTTCCTTAGAAAAAAGAGGTTTTGGTTGAATGTATTGTGTTTTTGAACATTTCTCTCACTTTTCCACAATAATTTTGCCTTTCTAAATGAAAATCAAAAGAATTTCCAATTAACTGTTAACTTTGTGATCTTAGGCAAGTTTCTTAAATGTTCTGCTTCAATTTCTTCACTTTAAAATGGGAATAATATCATATCTTTCTTATTCCTTATGAGAATTAGTGATAATGTAAGTAAACAAATTGTCTAGGGACTTTCCCAGTAGTCCAATGGTTAAGACACTCTACTCCCAATGCAGGGGACACAGGTTCAATTCCTGGTCAGGGACTAAGATGCCCCCATGCCACCTGGTGTGGCCAAAACAAAAAACTTTCTAAGCCCATAATAGGTGCCAGTACATAAATGCTAGAAAGTGTTAATTTTCTAAAAATTGTATTTTCATGTTCTGGCCAAGGAGATAATTTAATTCACAAGATATCAATAATAATCCAATATCACTTTAAATTATCAAATAACTAAATTATTATACAATATATAAAAATTAAAATATTGGCTAGCCCTTATCAGTCAGACTTGACTTGGTTGAATTAAACCAAATCTCCATGAGTGGAGATGGATGCTGGCTTAGAAGTCTGTAGAGTTGGCTCTGCTGTGGAATCTGGGGCAGCTCATTTAGACTCCATTTGTAAAACTAGTGTGTTGAACTAAAAGATATCTTAGGCGTCTCTGTCATCAGAATTTCTGTGAGCCGCCCAGTGAGTCTGGCAAAAAGAGGCAGTGCACAGAGCTGGCCGAGCTTGGCTTCTGGGTCAGATCAACTTGTGTTCATATTTTTGATCATCATTTACCAGATGTGTGACCTTGGGCCTCTTATTTAGCCAGTCATGCCTTGGATTCCTTGTCTGTATAATAATGGGTATAATGGACCAATGTTAAAAGCTTGTTGTGAAGATTAAATAAGATGATGTATGTATGATGTTTAACAGAAGCCTAACCCAATTCAGGCATTCAGAACATGATCAGTAATTTTAAAAGATTTATCATTGGGCTTTTGAATAAAGGTACAAAAACCAGCTGTAGTAATACTTTATTTAAAAATCTTTTTCAGAGTAGCTAAATTTTTTAAAATTTCTAAGGGCAGTCTTAGCTGTGGAAACACTAGGTCATGCCATTATAGCAATGATTTCTTGAAGCCCTTGTAGATTTTACTTATTGAAAAAGTGAAATCAGTTATTCCTACAACATAATTGCTGAGCAAACAAAACATTTCTACTATTAATATTAATCTAGAAAATGTAAGTATTATTATTACCGCCAGAAAAGATATGTGACTACTGCCAAGGAAAGAATTAAGCTTGGCTTGTTCAGATGCTCAGAGGGATGTTGTGAAGATAAATCTTCTGGGACCACATATATGAATATACTTGGCGGGGGTGGGGGGGTGGGGTGCTGCTGTTGAAGGAATGCTGTAGGAAACTTCGGGACCCTTGGGACACAAGCTGAGACAGTCCTGTGGCCTGGCAGTGCCGGGGAGCTCAAACAGGAGCGTGAGAAGCTAAGCTGGCAGTTGACTCCTTTTCAGGATTCAGAGGGCTGTGTTGGTGGTACTGTGTTGAATTACTAAACTCTTGAGAAGAGAGATACCACTGAAAAGAGCACCTCAGCAGTGCCAAAATAGTGCTAAGTAATATTTATTTAAGGCTTTCTATGCCAAAAAGTCCCCTGACAACAATTTGGACGTTGTGATACAATTAATGTATACTTTTTGTTTTGGAGAGGCCCTTTAAACTTGGCTTCCTGTTTTATTTTTTAACATGCTGTTTTTCACAGAGTATTTTGGCAGAACTCTCAGCCATATTGAAGCCATATGATTGATGTCCAAAGGGATCGCTTATCAAAAGCAGATGTATAATAAATAAATTATGGACATTATCCTTAGAAATGATCATTTTTCTGTACATGAGATAATGCGCATGAAAGTGCTTTGTAAGCAGCAATGATCTTGAAATGTTGTTATTATTTTGAAAGTTATTTTTCTACTAAAAATGTTCTCATCTTTTCCTGAGCATTTTTGGATCTCATCTGCAGGCTATTCCTGTTATTCATAGACTTCAGCTGGTTGATGATGCCTTTTCCTTGTCTAAGTGAGTGTATTTTCTTCTCTCGTCATTTAACAGTGTAGCTTGAGAAATTTACAAAAATAATAACCTCATCCCTATGAAGCTGGCTCTTTAGTTTATACAAGCCCTAACTTATTAAGATTAGGGTCAAATTCTGTGGTTATTATGAAATTTTATGATATAAAAGTTGCTGGACAACATGAATGGATCTAGAGAGTGTAATATTGAGTCAAGTAAGTCAGACTGAGAAGAAATATCATATTACATCCCTTACATGTGGAATCTAAAAAGAAATGATACAAATGAACTTACTTACAAAACAGGAAGAGACTCACCGACCTAGAGAAAGAACTTAACGGTTGCCAGGAGGAAGGATGAGGGGAAGAGATATGGCGTTTGGCACACACATGTACACATTGCTATATTTAAAATAGGTAACCAACAAGGTCCTACTGCATAGCACATGGAACTCTGATCAGTGTAATGTGGCAGCCTGGATGGGATGGAGTTTTGAGGACCTAGGATACATGTATATTTATGGCTGAATCCCTTTGCTGTCCACCTGGAACTATCACAACGTTGTTAACTGGCTATACATCAATACAAAAGAAAAGGTTTAAAATTTTTTTTTAAGTTAATGGAATATGCAACAACATGGATGTACCTTGAGGACATTATGTTATATGAAATAAACCAGTCACAGAAAGACAAACACTGTATGTTTCCATTTATATGAGCTACTTAGAGTGGTGAGAATCCCAGACAGAAAGAGTGGTGATTGCCGAGGACTGGGGCGGGAAAATCCCAGACAGAAAGAGTGGTGATTGCCGAGGACTGGGGCGGGAGAATCCCAGACAGAAAGAGTGGTGATTGCCGAGGACTGGGGCGGGAGAATCCCAGACAGAAAGAGTGGTGATTGCCGAGGGCTGGGGTGGGAGGGCGGGGGGCATGGGGAGACACTGTTTAAGGGGTGCAGAGTTTCAGTTTCACAAGATGAGAAGAGTTCTCTAGATGGCTAGTGAAGATAGTTGTACATTATGAATGTACTTTTAGAAAATTTTATTGGAGAACAGTTGACTTACAGTGTTAGTTTCTGCTGTGCAGCAAAATAAATCAGTTATACATATGAATGTATTTAATACCAGGGAACTGTACACTTTAAAATGGTTAGGAAGACAAACTTTATGTTATGTGTATTTTGCAACAATAAAAAATTTAAAAAAAGACAATTCAAAAAGGTCATCATCAGGAAAGAGCAATAACATCTACTACTAATAAAAATGAAAGCCACAGGACACAATATTTTTTATAACAATTTGCCAAGAAGGAATATATGTTCTTTGTCAAGTCAAAATTTGGTGGTTAATTATATGAAAGTCCCATGTATTTTTGATTAAATTAACTTTGGTAAAATAAGATTTAAACTGATCATGGAGAAATTTTGAAAGGCTCTTGAAGGAGCAGCAAAGAAAATTTAATGTTTTAAAGGGAACTCCTGAGCGGAAGGGAGGGATAGACTGGAGTTTGAGATTGACATGTACACACTAATATATTTAAAATAAAATAAAATGCTTTTCCATGATAAAAAAAAAAGGGGGGGGGTGGAAGCCCTTAAAGGAAAACCTTTAGAAGGAGGCAGTAGAGATGATGTAAACAGGAAAAAGTAATAGTGTTTAAATATTTATAGGATTATTACAAAAGGTACAAGAATCATCATTTTAAAATCTAGATCAAGAGTGAAAACTTAGGTAACATACACGAAGTTCAGACTTGCATTTGTAAAGACTGTTAATGTTCAAATGGATAAATTTAGGAAGATTATGAAAGATATTTTCATATCATTCTAAGATATTGGAAGTTAAGGAAATAAAGTAACTGATTTATCCAAAATAAAGAGTTTATGGAAATAAATAGACTATCAATTAGGCCTTTGAGTGATTTTTGTTACCCAAAGGTAATGCCTGTATGTATAATTTTAATGAGCCTATATTCTAATGTATTATAGAATTATTGATTTCATTGATAGTGGATTTACTCTACTGCTAAGTTTCTAACCAGGGAAATGAATGTATGTTTAGAATTTAAATTTTTAGACAATAAAGTTAAGGAGTACACATAATAAATTATCCAGTGTATTCTCTTTCCTTCACCTGTTGTATTTCTTGAATGAATGTCTGCGTATTTTATCCCTCCTTTTTTTTCCTACTTTTCCCCTCTTGACGTAGAGCACATTTCCCCACCCACTGCTTCACTGAAATATTTCTCTGAGATTACCATGAGTTTAGTATTGTTAACCACATCCTCCTGCAAACTTCTCTTTTGACTTCCTGAGACTACAGTGTGCAAATGTGGTTCTCCTCCAGTATCTGACTTCTTTTTCCAGCTGCCCTGAGCATCTTTAAGACCAGTCATGCTTATGTTATTTTCTTCTATCTTTCCTCTGAGTAATTCTTGCTTTCTTATGGTTTCAGTGGTCATTTTATTATGTATATGGACAGTGCCCACCAGATATAAGGTATTCAATAAATGTTTATAAAGGATATGTTGATGACTTCTAAATCTATGTATTTACTTGTCTCCTCCTGTCTTCTGTTCATCCTGAGGTTATTTAAATTCAGTACCCAAAGCACTGAACTTTATTTCGGCCTCTAAATTGCTACTATCACTCTCTCTTTGTCAAAGGTACTACTATTCTTCCCATCTCCCCCACTTGAAACATTAGAGATATCCTTGACCCTCCTGTCTCTCTCCATCTCTCATCCAGTCACTGTGTCTTATCTATTCATTCTGGGGATCTGGGGAATGTCTTTTGGATTCTCACCTCACTCATCACCTTCATTGTTTCCTTGCTAAGTCAAATTTGCATCACCCTTTGCCTGGCCTGTCACCTTAGCTTCTAGCTGTTAGTCCTTTAAGAATTCTATTCTGTCTTCTACAGCACAAACTGAAACAAAATTTTAAGGCATCAGTTTCATGATGTTACCCTGATTGTTTAAATACCTTCCCACCAAATGTAAATTCTTTATTCCGATAGTCAACCCTCTCCACACTTTTGATTATCTGTTAGTCCCCATCTCTCAGTACACACAGAAGAAATTCCCTGCCTTGGTTCAGTTGGTCTGCCACGAACCCCCTCTTTGTCCTAACTGCCTTCCTCTATCTTTCTGCTTATTCCAGTCCTATTCTTGCTTCATTCTTTTTTCAAGTTCCTCCTCCAGAAAGCCTTCCCTGACCCTCTCATCACATACCTATATTTTTCTTCTTTGCTGCTTTATTGTATTCATTGACCTTGAATCTATCAAATTGAAATGGAGAGCCTGTCAACATCGCTTGGGTTCCACCTTATCAACGAGATGGGACCTTTGCCCTCTAGCTTCTTGATTTCATATACCTTCTTGAAATCAGGCACTGAATCATGTAACAAACATGGAAAGTGTGCAGATCATTTAGCAAAGAAAGGCTTTTTTGAATCTCTGTTGTTTTTTTAAAAACCAAACAGAAATGATTATATCGAAATTGAAACAGCACTTGATTTAACCAAGTACCTTGCTGAAGAAGATGAAATCATAGTGTGGCATGCAGTTTTGATGAACCTAGTAACCAGGGATCTTGTTTCTGATGGGAACAACCACGATATATATCCATTGTTAAAGGTAAATTCATTCTTTGTGAGATGGTTTTTTTTAAAAATAATTCTTTTGTTTCATCTTCCTTCCATATTTTAGGTAGCACCTGTGAAACTAGTCTTTCCCAAAATAAGAGCCTGTTAGTTCTGTATATATTCATTTTCTTAGGAACAGTTGCTTATTCTTAAAAGAAAACACCTTGGTCATAGATCTGCCCTAGGAGATGTATGTGAGAGAAGGTACTGTGTTCTTGCTGAGGTGTCAGTGTGTCTTAAGAAACCAGAAGTGGATGGAAGCGATATACTTTTCTTTTTTATATAAAGAAAGGATAGTGTCTATTAACAACTGTTTTCCTAAAAGATTGTTGGTAAACAGAATAACTTTTCACAGTTCTATATCCACAATTTATATACTCTGATTTATAGGGCCAGCACTTGAAACCAGAGAGCCACGTTCTAGAAAAGTAGATATTTTGAAGCTGCTTTTGATATTGGGAAGAGAGATGTGGAAATTAGAGTTAATGAATGAAGAAATGACTGTGCCATCTTGTCCTTATAAAAGGGGAAAATAGCATCAATAAAACAGGAAGTTTCCATTATTAGGTCTTTAACAGTGATCCGGTGATCATAAGATAGATGGCATAGGAAAAGCCTAAGTTTGGGTGCAGCCCCTCGGAGATTTGGGGACCACAAACAAAACAGCAGATGTGTTAGCTAAGGATTTCAAGTGAGTTTCCAGGGCCATCTGAGAGCAAAATCACAAGCACCTTGGAGTTCCAGAGTTTCTTTTATCTAATGTGTAAAGTGCTGATGTAAATGTACTTGAATGTGGACATAGTGACCAATAGAAGGCGCTTGGATGTCTGTGGGGTTGAGGTGGCTCACTGATGACATCTGATCTTGGCCCATGAGTAAAGAAGTAAAAGCTCACACTTATTTCTTTTTTTAAAGAATTTCAATGAATAATACTGTTCTGAGGTATGTATTGGTAAATATATGACTGTAAAAATGCTGTTATTTACCAGCCAATAGCTCAGTTGAAGAAATCTTATTTTGGATCCAGGGTTTACATTTGTCCAAGGCATAAATCAGTGTTCCTTGTTTTCAAATATATGTATATATATACATATATATATGTGTGTGTGTGTATATATATATATATATATATATGCATGAAAGTTTAAAAGTTTCAAGGTAGAACGTTTGCCTAATATTTTTTCCCTTTTTTCCCTCTCTTTTAAAGACAACTAAAATTTTTGGGGTGATAGTAAGCGATAAGAGTGGCTAATACTGATTAAGCCCCTACTCTGTGCCAGGCACTGTGCTTACACACATCATGTTGTTTACATATCACTTTCATATGAAGAAAGTGAACCTAAAATATTTTAAAAAATCAATTAAACATTTAGTAACAAATGAAGTTTATTTCTGAAGAAATATCTGTCACCTCTCTGTTAGTGTCTTTTCAGACAAGGGAAAAGCAGGGCAAATTGAGTGTTGTGAGCAGAACTAACTAATATTCTCTTTATTGTTTATAGAAGTATCTGTTGAAGAGACTTATCTCAATATGGAATACTTACTCAACTATGATTCGTGAAAATGTGACAGCCTTGCAGGAGGACTATTTAGCCCTGTATGTACTTTCTGAACAGTGACAATTGAATTAAATGATTCTTATTAATGGATAGGTTTCCAGATTCATAAAATAAGATCCTAATAGTTAACGATTCACTGAGAGATTTGTGTGCAATTTGAGAACAGTAGCTTTGAGATTGGTGAGCTACATACATCTTAATGGGAAATAGTAGTTAGGGATCTTAATTTACCTGCAAAGCACATACGTGTACACACAGGAGTTTATAGCTTTATATTCTCAACTATTATGCTACTGGTTGAAATCTTAAGTAAGTTGTACTTTTGGTGAAAAGTTGTGCTAAGCAAAACCAGCTAGTACAAATGAAGGGTATCGGAAGGTCACAGAAGAAAACATTCCACTCTGTGTATTATTGATGAAACAGGGAAAAGTTCCATTATGTATGTCAAACAGAAATTCTAACATTATGTAAATATGATGAGGGAGGTTGATGACTAGTGATCAAATCATCAAACATCTTACAGTGACCTGTATCAATCATCGGTGTGTGAGCATGAGCAAGTATTGTGAATGACATTGGTTTGGTGGGGGAGTAAGCCATAATGCTAGTCTGGGAAGGGGGTGAAAGGCAAGACAGGGCTGCAGGAGCCTGTGACAGAAGGTAGGCTGGGCTTCCAGATTTGGAGAGGGGATTTGTGATCAACGGTGAACAGTGCAGGAATTCCATCTATAGCTCTAGTCAATATCAGGCTGAAGTCAGTTAAACCAAGCAAAAAATACAAACTATACAAAAGGTGATTATTCTCTCTCATGAGTTCCCTTCTAAAAGGGGAGAGATTTTAGCCTCGAGAGTGTGACTAGAAGGACATGGCGTTGGATTTACAGATGGATGGAAGACAGGGGGAGGAGCTGGAATGGAAAGTGGATAGGCGAGCAGAAAGGCCCAACCAGGCAGCACCTTTGTTAACCATCTGTGGCCTTGGCTCTCCTACACTGGCCTGAAACGACCTGTTTTTTGTAGCATCCTGGGGCCAACCTCGGGAGTTAGATTGTGCTTCCAGAGAATTCCTTCTTGCTGCTGCCAGCTTGGGAAGGGTGGAGAGAGGAGTGAATGTGTAGTGAGTGGTCAGAGCTGTCTCTCAGAAGCCTTCCACCCCTGGTCTTACTACTACTGCTTATCAGAAGGTCAGGCCAGGCAGAGAGCAAACCAGAGGGAGGGTGGAACAAAGGAGATTTGGCTCTTGTATTTTCTGGAAAACTTCTGACCATTCTGAGTTCCTTTACCTCTGACTCCAAACTGCAGAGTGTGAGGAGTCACATGTCACACTTACCTGGATTTATCATTGTTCCTCTCCATGTTCTTTTGAACCTACTTTCTTTGCAATCATAACACATATGCTGCTCATAACACACACCTCTGCTCAACTATAAAAACAAAACAGAAACCTCCGTTCCTTTTCTGGGGATGACATTAATAGCCAGGAGGAGCAGAGGGAAAAATGGAAGCTGAAGTGAGGGAAGGCATAGCGTCAGAGGAGAGAAATAAACCATTCCCTCTGTTTTCATGTGTAGAGAAAGAACTTTATTTTTAAGTGTATTATATCAGATACTCTAAAGTCATTTTTTAAAATCTGTAAGCCAGTTGTTGTATGAGAGAGAAAAAATAAATTGATAACAGATGTGGTGTGTGTGTACACCCGTGTGTGTTTGAGGGAGATGAAGGATGGCAGTAATTTATTTCTTACCTTCAAAAAAATACCAGTCTGAGAGCTTATTTGGTGCCTGAGAGCGTCTCAGCAAATATTTCCCTGAACCTTAAATATAGTTGCCATCCACAAAGGCTATTTTTTAACAAACCTGATATTATTGGAAGGATGTTTTTAAAATACCCATCTTTTTATGAAACACATATTTTTGGAAGCAGAAAAATATAAATGTAGTGATGAAAAATAAATGTTCTTTGACTTTTCCTTCAAGAATATCACTGGAAAAAGTTTTTGGAACTGCATGTTGGTTGGGTCTTGAGGACTGTCTTCAGCTGTCCAGAGAACTCTTCAGAAACTGGATGAACCATCCAGAGAATGAGTAAGAGTCATATTGTAATTGCCCTTCTTTTTGCCCTCTTTCAGCACCAACAGTGTCTCTCAATGTCTGATGCTTTTACTCTGGAAAGGAACATTTTGTTTTTACTTACATAATCTCTTTCTCTTTTTATTTTTTTTCAAATATCCTTTAAAAACAGATACACACACACAGAATTGTCTTATGAAGGTCTGTGCATAACAATCAATTCAGTCCAGTCACTCAGTCATGTCTGACTCTTTGCGACCCTGTGGACTGTAGCATGCCAGGCCTCCCTGTTCTTCACCAACTCCCGGAGCTTGCTCAAACTCATGTCCATTGAGTCGGTGATGCCATCCAACCATCTCATCCTCTGTCGGCCCCTTCTCCTCCTGCCCCCAATCCCTCACAGCATCAGGGTCTTTTCAAATGAGTCAGTTCTTCCCATCAGGTGGCCAAAGTATTGGAGTTTCAGCTTCAGCATCAGTCCTTCCAATGAATATTCAGGACTGATTTCCTTTAGGATAGACTGGTTGGATCTCCTTGCAGTCCAAGGGACTCTCCAGAGTCTTCTCTAACACCACAGTTCAAAATAGATCAGAATTTATACACTGAATTCTCACCCAGGACCTCTCATTACCAGTGCATTCCCTAATAAGCACCTGTGCTTATTTAGGTTGTTCTTTATGGTTATTTATTCATACACATAAAAGTGCATCAGCACATCTCTAAGTTTTCAGCTTCATTGACAGCTGAGACCAATACTCTCTGTCATTTTGGTGTTATTATATTACCTTGAATATATGCCCTCAGATGGACTCTTAGAAAATGTGATAATAATTTATGAAATCAAACAGAATTATCAACATACACTGTACTATTCTAATTTGTTTCTCCCTCAAATCTCCTTAGTTTCTAAACTAATTTGATGACTTCAAGATATTAGTGTGAATGACAGTTTTCACAGTTGCTTTTCTAGATTCCAGCTTTTGATACTCATATCTGAGATCGCAGACATTTTTTCTAGATTTATACTTCAGTGTTCTTGCCTGGAGAATCCCGAGGACGGCGGAGCCTGGTGGGCTGCCATCTGTGGGGTTGCACAGAGTCGAACATGACTGAAGTGACTTAGCAGCAGCAGCATACTTCTAAATATGTGACAACCTGGATTAACATATAACTTAACTACTATGAAAAATATCATTGCATGTTGTATCTTACAGAATACCTAATCCAATTAAAAATGTTATTTTATGTTATGGCATTGCCTTGGGAAATGATAAAGAGTGGGATTTTTTGTTAAAAATCTACAATAATAACACAAAGGAAGAAGAAAGGATTCAACTTGCTTATGCAATGAGCTGCAGTAAAGATCCATGGATACTTAACAGGTGATTATTGTAACTTAACTTGAAAAGGTTCTTGGTGGAGGAATGCAATTAATAAACTAAAAGGAGAAAAACAGACATGAGCTAATGTGAGAATTAATATGAAACATTTATGCACCACTAACTTAGAACCATATGGGATTTTTAACTCCACTTATATTCTTTCTATTGAATAATTTTTACATATTTATTTTCTGCCAAATGCGCTTTTGCAGATATATGGATTATGCCATCACTGTGTCTCCTTTCACTTTTAATGAAACAAATGTCATCGAAGCTGTTGCAGCATCTGAAGTTGGCCGATACGTTGCAAAGGACTTTTTAATCAACAATTGGCAAGCTGTGAGCGAAAGGTGAGGAGCAAATGTGAAACCACCCTTTTCTTCGTGTCATCCAGCTGGTGAATGGCTCAGGTTTAATCTGGCTAGGTCCCTAAAGGCCTTCACGTTGCCTAGAAAAGTGGTTATTTTTCCTGCATTTAGTCTTACCACACACCAGCTCCGTGGAAGATAAGATCACTTATCCTTGGTTTTGGCTTTCTTTGTGAATGTAGTTTTGCATGAGATATTTATCTACCTCGGTTTCCCCATTTTGCCCACTAAGAATCTTGTCTTCAGAGACACAGATTAGAGTAAGTCGTGTTTTTCGATATGAGTGTACATTTTCCATTTTGTTTTGTGAAATACATCGCTGTATCTTTAAGAAACACCATATGCAACATATTACTACATATGCTTGGATGCTGAGCTTGCGTCTTTTGTTAGATTCCCTTTATATATTTGGGTTCCACATTATTGAACATTTTATGTTTTTCACCTTTTAAGATTAAATATGCTTGCTTCATAGCCTGTCAGGTAAAATAGACATTGAAATGCACAAATCAAATAGCTTGCCTTTAATAATTGCTTTTTTTAGAACATGACTTAACTGTACATTCTTTTTTGGAGGGGGAGGGAATGAAGCTATTTTACTGATGGTCTGCGGCGACGGTCAAAGGGCAGGAAGACAATGAGATTCAACAGCCTTCTCCGGGCTGAGATCTCCCCAGCTTCACAGTCACTGAAAGCCTTAATTAACCATGCCTTCTTAAAAGCCCAGAATTAAGACCCAGCTTCACATTACTTCCCAGGCTCAGTGCTTCCTAGTGCCAGGCACTTGTGTGTATTTGTAAGTGTTAAGGGTCTTTCATATTGTGTCTGAAGGTGACATGGTGCCTGTCAGTCCAGGGTCATATCCACACTCAGACAGGAGAGCACAAGTACAAACCTGACCCTTTCTACTGTTGCGTGCCTAGTCTTGTCTGACTCTTTGCAACCCCAGGGACTGTAGCCCTCCAGGATCCTCTGTCCATGGAGTTTTCCAGGCAGGAATACTAGAATGGATTGCCATTTCCTTCTCCAGGGGATCTTCCCAACCCAGAGATCAAACTCAGGCCTCCTGTATCGCCTGCGCTGGCAGGCAGATTCTTTACCACTGACTCACCCCCCGCCCCTGCCCCCGGGAGGCAGAGCTTTGTAATTACCTGGAGAGTCTGATACATCTAAAGGCTTCCAAGCCCACCTACTCCTCTAAAAATCAGAATCTGTCAGAATAGGTGCAAAATCTATACCTTTCGACAGTCCCCTGAGTGACCCAGGTGTAGTTTAACAAGGAACCAACTGGCACCAGATTAAAAAATTAACTAAGGCTGCATTGCTCAGTACACTGGCTACTAGCTAACATATGGCTGTTTAAATGTAAATTAACTGCAATTAAATACATTTAAAATTCAGTTCCGCAGTTGTACTAGCCTTGTTTTAAGTGCTCAGTGTGGCCAGTAGCTACCGTAATAGACCAGAGAGCGTTTCCATTCTGGAGAGAATTCGATTGCACAGCACTGCTCTATGGGGTAAAACAGCCCCTCGGTTCGTTTTCCCTCTCTTTCTATACCATACAAAGCACATCTAACTAGTGAAGCTCTTGCAACTGGCTTGATCAACCTATGGGAAAGATTGCTCTTAATTTAAATGTGTTTTAATTTTTATCCCTCAGAAGAATTTTTTCTGCATTTGGAGAACAGAAGCATGTTTGCAATACTCTAAAAAGTCCATTGTCTTGTAATTTATTTAAATGATCTAACTGTATTAAACACGAGTATAGAAGGACTTCCTTTGTTTAAAAGAACAACTCTAAATGGATATTTCATCATCCCTGAGAAGTTCTTAGAATTATAAATGCATTCACTTTTAACCATGGCTTAAATTTTTTTATCTTTTAACAAAATGCTATGCTCATAAAATAGATGCTTTTCTTTTCTATTTATGATAAATTAATCTCAGTTTACTTGCCCATTCTGCTACAAAACTTCTTTGAGACTCAAGTAAATTTGCCTTCTACATCTAAAAGATTTATTTTTAGGATTCAATTTATAGTCACCAATCTTGCTGAATTTTGAAAATGATTTTGAATAGTAATAATGTATGTGGATTATAAGAGGACATAAAAGTTCAAATTAATATTCAAATGTTTTCTACATTAAAATGGCACCAGGATGCTTACCTTATTCTTTGTATAGCAGAATATTTACTTCTCACTTATTAAACAGTTATATTTGACACAAATAGTTGTATGTCACCAGTCTTCATAAAATGATATGACACAAGTAAACAAATGCTATGACAAATTTAACATTTATCATATTTAAGTGAACAGGATTTATTCTGAATTTGCTAAAATGTGACTGATCACTTGTGAGTTAGCTTTGAAACTTGTGTTTCTCCAGAGTGTTTCAGTTCAGTTCAGTTTAGTCGCTCAGTCGTGTCCGACTCTCTGGGACCCCATGAATCGCAGCACGCCAGGCCTCCCTGTCCATCACCAACTCCCAGAGTTCACTCAAACTCATGTCCATTGAGTCGGTAATGCCATCCAGCCATCTCATCCTCTGTCATCCCCTTCTCCTCCTGCCCCCAATCCCTCCCAGCATCAGAGTCTTTTCCAATGAGTCAACTCTTCGCATGAGGTGGTCAAAGTATTGGAGCTTCAGCTTTAGCATCAGTCCTTCCAATGAACACCCAGGACTGATCTCCTTTAGGATGGACTGGTTGGATCTCCTTGCAGTCCAAGGGACTCTCAAGAGTCTTCTCCAACACCATAGTTCAAAAGCATCAATTCTTTGGTGCTCAGCTTTCTTTATAGTCCAACTCTCACATCCAGACACGACCACTGGAAAAACCATAGCCTTGACTAGATGGATTGTTGGCAAAGTAATATCTATGCTTTTTAATATGCTATCTAGGTTGGTCATAACTTTCCTTCCAAGGAGTAAGCATCTTTTAATTTCATGGCTGCAATCACCATCTGCAGTGAGTTTGGAGCCTGAAAAGATAAAGTCTGACACTGTTTCCACTGTTTCCCCATCTATTTCCCATGAAGTGATGGGACCAGATGCCATGATCTTAGTTTTCTGAAAGTCACTGAGCATTATTCATGGAAGATACTGACAAGCCTTCTGTAAACAAGGGAGGCAATAGCCGAATCAGTTTGGGAACTACTTTAACTCTCTCAAATTCACAGTATATGTTAGCATCACAAAGCTCCTAGAAGCCCTTCAGAAGGAAATCTAGCATCTAGCCCAGAGTCTTGTCACTGTGATCCTGCTTTGTACTGTCTGTGCTGACATAAACTGTCATTCTGCCAGTACATCAGTTGTTCCAAAACAAAAACAGATGAGAAACTAAATTCTCTAACTCTCTTATTTGGAACTGAAACTAGACCAACCTTTATTTACTGATGGCCCACTAGTTAACTTTAGGCCTTGGTTAAAAAGTTGTATAAAATGGAAGAAGTTGTATGTGATCAACTGTAAGGTTTTTCTGGTAATAAATGTCCTAGTTTTTTTATGCCAAGGCACAGTTAGTTCAAGCTGTTGTAGGGGTTGTAAAGTGATGAAGACATGGTGTCTGATAAATGTTACAGAGGACAGATGGAAAGGGCTCTGGGGATTGAGAGAAGAAGGGGGCTTGAGTTGGAAGAAATCCCCTTCTGTGTGGAGAGGAGGACACCAGTAAACGCTGGGAGGGCAGGGCTGAGAGTCTGACTGGGGACAGGCCTGCATAACTGGCTGGAGCGTAAGGCCCTGGAAAGTAGCAGGTAGGGCTGGCCAAGTGAAACAGTTGAGACACTGCCAGTAGCAGTCCAGGAACGTCTGTTCCCAACTCAGCCCAGGGAGCCTGATCTGAAAGTGTATGTAGGACTATTTGCTTGAGCAAAATGGTTTGCTCTTGCTTCTCTCACTCCCCTGTTCAGGGCTCTGCACCGGCAGTCATGGGGCATTTAGTTCATTGTTAGAGAGAGATCTTTGGGGTCCTGATCCCAGTGAAGGAGCTTCCATTAAGCATAAAGACATCTTTCAGGTTATAGAGAAGTCACTATATATACCAGTAGCTGTGGACAGACCTATGAAAGAACGTGTAAATAGCTGTAAAGCAACACGATTTTTTGTGATGTTTCGTTGGATGCAGTAGAAACGTTATCTGTATTATCCTTGTTACCTTGCTTTTGGCTTTTATAAAACAATGTAGACTTTGTGGCCTATAGGAAAACCCTAGTTTTACGTGAATATAGAATACAAAGTGTCATCTGCTTCAAACTGAAGAAATCTTACCCTCTTCTTCACCAAATGCTTAATTTCTTCTCCAGATAAGTTTTTTAACTTCCCAAAACTTTGTGCCATTTTATTTACTTATTTAATTTTTTTGTGCCATTTTAATTGGCAGCACTTTTCTCTTTCTTTTTTTGATTGCTCCAGTTTATTTCTTTAAATTTATTGTTTATTATATATAACAAATATGTTTAATAATAATATATGAATTATAATAATATAAATTATATATATGTTGGCTGAGCCACACAGCCTGCAGGATCTTTGTTCCCCCACCAGGGATTGAACCTGTATCCCCTGCAGTGGGAGCATGGAAACCTAACCACCAGACCACCAGGGAATTCTCTCCAAATGTGTTATACTGGCTGAAGTCTTAAGCTTAAAAACTTACACTCATTTTCACTTTACTCTGTTCTATTTCATGATGGGGAACGTGGAGCTGAAAGGGTTAGATTGGAACAACCAAGAGAATTAAGATGTTATCAGAGTGGCATGCTGAGGCACGGGAGGGCCCATTCCCATCGCCTGTCACTGGATCAGGCTAGATGCCTGGGTGCCTCCATGCTTGTTGCAGGAAGCCAGATGTGACAGGAGAAGGGATGGGAGGGGAGGATGGATGCAAGAAAGGAGGGAAGGGGAAGGTGCAAGGTGAGATGGACTAACGTTCCAAATCACCCTGGCTACCCCTGAATGTTGGAGAAGGCAATGGCACCCCACTCCAGTACTCTTGCCTGGAAAATGCTACGGATGGAGGAGCCTGGAAG